>NW_026061786.1:4500000-4625000 GCF_023897955.1 Schistocerca gregaria
TGGTCACATGTGACATTTATTCCTTTGTTGAGGTAAGGTTGCATAAATTTTTTTACAACAAAGTCACCAAGTTGCTCATCACTCCACCTAGTGTCATCCTTTCCTAGATAAGGGATAGCATTCACAATATATTTTGAGTCTTTATCTACCGCCATCCAATATTTTTGCCCGTATTTGCCCAGTTTTTAGGCCATAAACTGCCCGAATCTGCAATGGCACTTTGAAGGAAAAAGCTGTTTGTCGATTGTTATATATGGACCCAGTATGTAGTTAGACTGTGCATTTGCAATCAACTCATTCCAGATTTCTAATACCAAAGCAAACTTGTCTTCTCTTAGTCATTCTGATCTTGTGGATCTAATGTCAAATCTGAAATAACGCATTATCTCTCTGAACCTGTCACGAGCCATTGTTGATTTCACAAAATTATTTCCCCACTTCACTGACCACAGTGTGTCTAGTTCTAAGCTCTTAGCTCCAGTGGCAGCATGGACATACAACGTAGCTACAAAAGCTTCCAGTTCTTCAATTTTTATAGTCCACTTATCTTAGCTCAGTACATGACGTGCTTCAGTTTCTGTACATTTTACAATATGTTTCAAAATTTTGTCCATTATCATTAGATGCCATGCACTGTAACAGGTGTCATTCACATTTCGTTTTGCATGTGGAGATGGTCCTGTCCTATCTTTGAAAACATTCTGTTGTCCATGTCTTCCAGCTGAACAATCACCTACTACTCCAACTTTCCAGGTTGTTCCATCGGGTGCTACACTATCACTGCCTGAAGGAAACTGAAGTAGTCCAGAACCCTAGGCATTTTGTTGTCCACGCCAACCTTGAGGACATCCACTTCCTTGAGTTGACTTAGTCTTTGTGGCAGTTGTTCCTGTAATAGTAGTTCAACGTATTACAATGCAATTTAATATATTGTGTAATATTAGAACAAAGAAACACCTTCATAAATGTAATATATAAGTTGTAAAAATTCAACAGGAAACAAATATAAACATAAGTATTTCAATTAAAATTAGTGTCTACACATCATATACATAAACAAAAATTATTATAAAGCAAACACATAAACAAGCATACCTTTCTCATCAGCATTAAGGAGAACCTTCTCAGGGCTAACTTCGTCTTCTGATGAAGAATATGGAACTATTGGTGATGGAAATTCTTCCTCAGATAAAGACTCCAGCAGTTCGCACTCAGATTCATTATTTAAAATCTCATTTAGAGCATTTACAATGTCCTCTTCTGTGCATAGAAATTTGGCCATAATATATTCATAAGTTACAAGCACTATCTACACAGACAGAATGCATTACAAAACTCATTTTCATGGCACGAAACTCTGGGTGCTCAATATTTGCATACCGGATCAGACTTGTTTGAACCTCTCTCCCTCTCGTCCCCTGCTGAAAATTGAAATGTCAGCCGGAACTGAAGTAAAAAGGAGTTTTGCAATTGTTGACCAAAGACACACTAGCAATAGGCATGAAGTTACAGGGAAAATGTGGTTGTTATAGCGACTGCGCCGGTCGGGTCAGAACTGACCCTTACGCAGTTCTAGGTGAATCTTCATATTTCTCTTTTATGTTTTCGCCATAAAATGTGAAATGAAGTATAATCACTAATTACCTTATTTCATAAAAAGTCACAGAAATGTAACGCTCTAGGCAATAATACAAAAGAGTGACAAACAGAAGATATATTAAGTGGGTCAGGAGTGACTCAGCCGCAGTTCTAGTGTTAATGTGTAGTGATAAATTTTAAGAAATAATTGAGCAATGACCATGGGATCTCCATTGTCTTTGGCAGTGGCTAATTTCTTTTTGACTATTCAGAAATGCATTAAATTCAGCTTCTCTTTGTTCATTGCAACTCTTTTAGTGTATTGACGACACTTTTATAATCTGTCCACTTGGGGTCAAAGCTCTTCACTGGTTTTTTCATCATATGTATAGACTGTACACTAATATCAATTTTACCACTGACATGGAGTGACATGAAAAATTACTAGTTTGTAGATGTTCTGCCTGAATAGTGATCAGATGGATGGTTTGGAAACTTTGTTTCTACATCTACCTATATGTGCAAGTCACCATACCATGTGGGGCAGAGGATACCTTGTGTTATTACTACTAGCCATTCCCTTCCCTATTCCATTCACAAATCAAGTGCAGGGAAACCTGTATTTGATTCTCTACAAGTCATGATATATCTTATGTTGTCTTTGTAGTTTTTACACGAGAAGTCTGTTGATGGCTGGAGGATTATTAGAAATTTGGTACAGATCCTAGTTCTTAAAATTTTCTCAACAGTTTTCCGTGAAAAGAACTTTTGGTTCTCTCCAAGCGTACTCATTTGGTTCACAGAGCATAACACTCAAATATTGATTGAACCTACTTGAAACAAATCTATCAGCATGCCTCAGATCTGCTCTGATGTCTTCCTGTAGTCCACCGGTGGTGATTCCAAACACCCAAGCAGCACCCAATAATGGATAACACCAGTGTCCTACAGGCGTTCTCCTTCACAGATAGCTACACTTTTCTAAAATTCTTCCACTAAACCAGAGTCTACTGTTGCCTTCCCTACAATTGACCTTCCTGATTCCATTTCATATCGCTTTTCTGCATTAAACTTTGATATTTAATCAGTGTGACTGTGTCAAACAGTACAACACTAATACTGTATTTGAACATTATAAGATTTTTTTTTTCATACTCATTTGCATTAACTTCCATCTTCTTACCGTGTCTAAGTCATCATGTATCCTCCTACAGTCACTCAATGAAACCACTTTCCTATACCATACAGAAACTTCAGAAAATAGTTACAGATTGCTGTTCACCCTGTCCATCAGATTGTTTATGTATGTAGAGAACAAGATCAGTTCTATTACAGTTCCCTTATCTCTGACGAGCACCCACCATCCTGGACAACATGCTGGGTTTCCATATTTGTATGAAATAATTTGTAGGTCAATAATACTATCAAATATTGCTGCATGAGCAATAAATCTAAACATAATCATTATTAATAAACAAAATTTTTAGAGCCATGGTCACCAGTATTGTGATATTAATATTTCAGACACTGGTAAATGATCACTATACTTATATGGTTTTAATACTACTGCTACAGGGTCCTAATTTTTGGACCAAAAGTGTAGAAAAAATTCTTGTTGGCAGCCTTGAGCATAATAATTTTGTATTATTGTTTGTAAGTTTTATTCGTGATTCACAGTATGCTATAAATCAGGTACACATGTTAGTAGGAATATGTTGATAGGAATAGTAATGGTGCTGGTTGAATAAAGGTGCAAGGCTTGCTTTGTTCCTCCAGTCAAGCAAAATTCAACAATTTCCAACAACCAACAGATGTGTGGGAGACTGGTCAAATGACCATTCTCTGAGAAGGCAGGAATGTTGTCCCCCCACTTCCTCCTTCTCCTCCTCCTCCTCCTCCTCCTGCTGCTGCTACAGCTGCAATTCCACTTAGCCACATTTTGCACTTTGCAGCTGCTCTGTCTCCTGTTTGTATTGCAGCATGTAGTTGCTACTCACATCTGTTTGGCCCTTTGCTGGTGATGAGGCTACTAATTGTGGCTAACATTGGTGTTAAATACCTAATTCATTTATAAATCTCCAATGCCCTCAAGTGCCATGAGACTGACCCATAAGCTATGGGCTTCTCTTTGGGCAGATACAGTTGCACTTCTGAGGACCCACTAAATCAGATGTTTCCCTGTACTTTGTAAGATCTGGTTTACATGGTCATTATTGTGCCACATGTAAACCTATTTCTCTGAGCATATTCTGTACAGTAAATAAAGTATTAAAGAAGATATTACACAAACTATAAGTCAAGAGATGTGAACTACATTTTTTGGGGGTGCGGAAATCATTTTGAAAAATGAAATCAATATTTGGTTTATGAGCACAATAACTTATATGTCATTCCATTATCCCACTATATATGTGCGTTTAGTACCTAAAATTTTTTAATAATAGTACATTGCAAAATATTATTAAAACTTATGCAGTTTGAAAATCTTGGTCTTGAAGAACATTGGGTGTCCCAACTGTTGACTATTATCTGTTATTTTGTTACAGATACATCATCTTTGTTAAGTGTGTGTGCATGTGTGTGTGTGTGTGTGTGTGTGTGTGTGTGTGTGTGTGTGTTGCTAAAACTATGCGTAAACTAAGAGCTCTGTGAAGCGTCCAACTTCCCTTCAGTGTTTTCCATGTATATCCCACGTTACTATAAATTGCCACCAGTCAAAACCTAGATAAAGAGAGCTTTCATTTATCTCATATCAACTCTTTAGAGTTGTGACTGCATACCTATTTCTCACACTATTTTGCAAATGAGGAATATGTAGCTGAATTATAGCCAACGCTTACTCAGTCCAAAATCATGTGAACTTCTGTCTATTTTGTGAAAAGGTACCAAATGAAGAATGACTTTGCATTATGTAAAAAAGAATTCACGGCAAAAAAATAAGTGACTGTAAAGGGAGTCCATTCATTCATATATCACGAACAAAGTCTTCAGGGATGTATATGCAGCACAAATTTGTATTTAAACATGGAAAATCCATGATGAAATAATAGCAATATGAAAAGGATAAGTTGCTACTCACCACACAGAGGAAGTATTGAGTGAAAGTTACGCACATTGAAAAAAGATTGCTAATATTACAAGCTACTGGAATAACTTCTTCATCAGACATAAACTAAACAAAACACACACACAGGCCACTGTTGCCTCTGAGCCCAGTTGCAGCTGCATCTGAGGTCAGAACAGATATATAGTGGCGAAGTGGAGAGAAAGCAGGGTTGGGATAGGGAAAGGTGCTAGTGTTGGCTGTGGGAGTGTTGAGGGATGTGGTGGGGACAGAGCCCGGGGAGAGCACTGCACAGGTGTGCTGGTAGGATGGAAGACATGTTTGAGCTAGTGTGGAAGTAGCAGGAAAGGGGATAGGCAGGTGGAAGACAGGGCCTAGTGAAGGCTGAAGCCAGATGGGGTACAAGAACAAAGAATATGTTGCTGGGAGAGTTTCCACCTGCACAACTGAGGAAACCTGGTGTTAGTGCAAAAAATTCAGATGGTACAGGCAGTGAAGCACTTGTTGAAGTCAAGCATGTTTCATTGGGCAGCATGCTCAGTAACAGGTTGGTTCAGCTGTCTCTTTGCTGTGGTTAGATGGTGGCTATTCATTCGAACACATGGCCCAAACAGAATGTGGAGCAGTGGGTGCAGCTAAGTTTGTACATTGCGTAACTGCTTTTGCAGGTGGACCTGAATTTGATGAGGTGGAAGATTCTTGTTAAAAGGCTGGGGCATGTGCTAGAGGAGTGATGTATGTGATAGGTCTTACACCTGGATCTATTCTAGTGACATGAGCCATGGAGCAAGGGGTTGGAGGCAGGAATGGAATAGGGCTGGACAAGGATATTGTTAAGTTTGGTTGGGCATCTAAATACCACTGTGGGAGAGATGCTGAGGATCTTTCTCATTTCAGGACATGATGAGAGGCAGTGGAAACCCTGGTGGAGAACGTCATTCAGTTGCTCCAGTTCTGGGTGGTACTAAGTCACAAGAGGAGTGCTCCTTTGTGGCCAGACAGCAGGCGTGTGGGAAGTGGTAGGTGACTTGAGGGACAAAGACACGGGAATCTGTTTCTGGAAAAAAAGGGAGAGGAGGGTAATTCCAGTCTGTGAAGGTCTCAGTGAGACTCTTGACATGTTTGGAGAGGGAATACTTCTCATTACAGATCCAAGAAACATAGGTTGCTAGACTGTTTGGACGGGGCATCTTTGTGTGGAATGGGAGGCAGCTTTTGAAGTACAGATATTGTTGGTGGTTGGTAGGTTTTATATGGACAGGGTTACTGATGTAGCTATCCTTGATTTAAGAGTTGACATCAAAGAAGGTGGATTGTGAGGCTGAGGAGGTAGCTCACCCTTGGTTCAGATGATGGGTCTGACCATGGTGAGGGGTTTTAGATTTTGTGTCCTAAGGAAAGGTTCCTCTAGATGGCCCAGGAATAGGTTGGCATAAAGTGGTGCCATGTGGGTGCCCATTGCTGAACCACAGGTTTGTTTGTTGTTGATGCTTTCAAAGGAGAAGTAATTATGGGTGAAGATATAATTGGTCATGATGACCAGGAATGAGGTTGTTGGTTAGAATCAATCAGGTGCTGGGAAAGGTTGTGCTCTGTAGTAGTCATTAGGAATGTTAGTGCAGAGAGAGATGTCATCGACTGTGATTAGCAGGACACTGGGTGGTAAAGAGACAGGAACAGTGGAGAATCCGCAGAGGATATGGTTGGTGTCTTTCATACAGGAGTGTAAGTTACTGGTAATAGGCTGAAGGTGTTAGTCCAAAGGAATTATCTGTAAGAGCACAGTAATCAGAAACTATGCATCATCTTGGATAGTTTAGTCTAGGACTTTAGCAAACATGTAGAACAAAGGAGTGGTGGGGCTGTGGAGGGAAACAGACTCAGGGCAGAGGTTCTTGTGTGGACCTAGGGGTTTGAGGAGTGGCTGGAGATCCTATATTTCTGGTATGGGGTTATTGTTGCAGGACTTGCACATAGACATGACTGATGCTGGAGTCCCTCTGCCAGGTAATCCCTTTGTCTCATAACCAAAGTGATGAAATCTTTGTGTAGGATTATAAATTCTTGTTGTCAGTCTTGAGCATAATAATTTAATTTTATTCTCATATTTATTTTATTCGTGATTCACGGTATGCTGTAAATCAGGTATACATGATGGTGGAATGGTGATGGTTGAAGAAAAGTGCAAGGCTTGCTTTGTTATTTCAGACAAGCAAAATCCAACAATTCCCAACAGCCAACAGATGTGTGGGGGACTGGTCAAATGACCATTCTCTGAGAACGCAGGAATGTTGTCTCTCCTCCTGCTGCTGTTGCTGCAACTTCACTCATCCACATTTCTCACTTTGCAGTTGCTCTATCTCCTGTTTATATTTGAGCATGTAGTTGCTGTTCACACCTATTTGGCTTTTGTCAACTGCAACAGACTTAGACTACTAGTTGTGACCAGCATTGCTGTTAAACTTCTTCATTTGTAAATCTTCTATCCACTGAAGCACCATGAGACTGGCCCATCAGCTATGGAATTTCCTTTGGCGATATACAGTTGTACATAGGAGGATCCACTAAATCAAGTGTTTGCCTGTAATTTGTAAGATCTGATTTACATGCTCATTATTGTGCCACATGTAAGCCTATTCCTTTCAGCATGTCCTGTACAGTAAATAAAGTATTAAAGGTGATGTTACCCAAACCACAAATCAAGAAATATGTACTGTATAATTTTGAGGGTGTGGAAATCATTTTGAAAAATGCAATCAATATTTGGTTTATAAACACAATAACAATTACGTCATTCCATTACTCCATTAAATCACTATATATGTGCTTCTGGTACCTCAAAATTTTTAATAAGAATATACGCTGACTTTAAAACACCTGTGATTTCACTTTGGAAGCTGGAAGTAATGTAATTCAGCAAATAAAATAAAATAAAATAAAATAAATAAAAGATGTTAGTGTTTCCTCCAAAATTCTTCTACAGAAGAAATTGCTTTACTGTGTGAAATGAACTCTTTTGTAATTTTTACTGCATCAAGAAACATATTAATGATTTTCATATGCAGTGTGGGAATAGTAACCATACACTAAATTCATGATGTAGACAGAAGTTTTCCCAAACTGATAACATAAAAATAATCCATACTCTTCACAGAGGAGCTAAATTTGTGTGGGATAACTATTTGAGAACTGTATGTGTTAATGTAAGCTTCATCTCATTTTTTTATTAATGCATCAATAAAATAAATCATTTAATCAGATTTCTGTGTTCATATAAGTCTACAAACAGCAGTTGTGAACTGTATGATTTTATTTCAGTTATCTGTGCCCAGGGTTTGATTGCAAAGGATAAAAGTGGAACATCTGATCCGTATGTTACTGTACAAGTTGGAAAAGTTAAGAAGCGGACCAAGACCATGCCACAAGAGCTCAATCCAGTTTGGAATGAAAAATTTTATTTGTAAGTTAATAACAGTGTAATTAATAACTGTCATTTGGTATTTTTATATATCCATAATATTGATCAGGAAATTTGTTATGTCTCCTTGATAGCATATATGTGTTACACATTTCTGTCTTAATGTTTTAAATTACTGTTTTAAATCAGAGTGCTAGCCATACTGAAAAAGGCTACATGTTGTCCGTTTGCATGAGAAATTTGTATAGAAGTACAGGGTGAGCCCAAAGGTCTTCCCCCGATTACAAAAATTTACAACCGAGTAACTGTTTGAAATAGTAAGTTACATTTGGTGTCATTACATTGGTTAGTGTTACTACCGACCAACAGATAGCGCTAGTGCTCCACTACACCTACACGGTCAGTTAGGTCATGTTAGTTGCTGGTGAAATGGCATCGTAACAGAAGAAAGTGCAGAGTGTTCTTTGGTTTCACGAAACGAAATCGCCCATTAGTGTTCAGCATAAATTTCGGGCTTCTTATGGATGGAGCCCTCCTGAAGTTAATTCAGTAAAGCAATTGTATGCAAAGTTTAACAAAACAGGCAGCGTTGAAGATCATCCTCAAAGTGGCAGGCCTTGTGTGAGTAATGCAACTGTTTATCATGTTCAGTAATCGTTTCAACAGTCTGTCTACATCAACTTGTCAAGCATCACATGAACTTCAAATACCACAAGCAAATATGGTGCAAATTCTTAATGAAAGGCTTAGGTTGCATGCTTATAAAGTGCAAATTGTGGAGGCCTTGCAACTGAATGATTTGCTGTCACATGCTGAATTTGCAACTGAAATTTGTCAACAAAACTGATGACACTAACGATTACTTATATCGCATGTGCTTTACTGAATTGAAGTGAATTGAATTGATAAATCCACCTTTCATGTCAGTGCAATGGTAAATTGGCATAATGTTATATGGGGTTCAGAGTGTCCACATGCTACTGTACAGTCACAGTGAGACAGCGAAAAAGTGAATGCTTGTTGCAGCCTCATACATAACAAGGTTTTTGGACCATTTTTCTTTGCAGAAAAATCCATTACCGCTAACATTTACTTAGACATTTTGCAACAGTTCATTGCCCCACAGTTAGAAGAATATCAACCATAGACAATTTTCCAGCAAGATGGAGCACCCCCTCCCCCCCTCCCTGGGCTTTGATAGGATGTGTTTTCCTGTATGAAACAGATCCAGATCAGTGGATTTGAAGGAACAGTATAACACCCTGGCCATCGCACTCTCCAGACATTACACCCCTTGACTTTTGTTTCTGGGGTTATATTAAGGACAGAGTCTTTGTCACATCAGTTGCTGACTTTGAAGAACTGAAGGCTAGGATACAAGCTGCTGTGGGTACTGTGAGAGAGCACATGTTACGAAATACCTGGCAGGAGCTGGCATATGGTTATTCTGTAATAAATTGTTATAATCAGGGCAAGACTTCGTGCTCACCATGTATATGAAATGTAACCCTAGGCCTGAATTTAATAATAGTACTCTCTCTCTCTCTCTCTCTCTCTCTCTCTCTCTCTCTCTCTCTCTCTCTCTCCCTCTCCCTCTCTGTCTGTCTCTCTCTCTCTCTCTCTCTCTCTCTCTCTCTCTCTCTCTCTCTCTCTCTCTCTCTCTCTTCTCTGTCTCTTGCGCATGCACACTCACACACACATAAACACACACAAAGATTAATTGAATTACTTAAGAAGCAAAATGATTTTACAATTGTTTATTGCCTGTTAACAATATTATATCACTTGGAATTTCATAAGATATTTTTATGCTTGTTTATTTTACCCCAGCGCCAGAACATGGTAACATTGTGAATAACAGAGACCATTTTTATGGCCAGTTTGAAATATAAGAATGCTGCTGGTGTTTTAAAATTGTGCTCTGTTAACGAGCATACGTTCAGTCACTGGATGCAGAATGATCAAAGTAGTACAGTACCATTTTGGTGCTATAATGAGTTTTCATTAAGGAAAGCTAGCAAATATAATTTTACCAAGACTCGTTACCGTACTCCGCTCCATACTTAAAATGCTGCAAACTGTGTTTTGCATAAATATAAAAAAATACACTTCATTAAAAGCGTTTTTACTTTTGTATTTAGTTATATTATTCAAAAACTGTTATGCATCAGTAAATACTTAGCAGTTTTATGAGTATACTGATGAATGTTAATGTCTGATAGCTGTGTCCTGTGATGAGATAACTTATTTATAATGTCCTATGGTTATAGCAGTTCTTGAAACCCTGAATCCCAAAACAGGCAGAATTAATTGCTACAGAGATGCATTCTTAATTTACTTTTATATTTCTTGAGATTCCTAATTCCTAATCCTTTCTTGTATTGTATGTAATCATTTCACCTCAATTAGAAACTGACTTTTATTGTTTGTAGTTAATAACAGTAAATCTACTGAAGTGTAGATCTAAGAATTGGCATATCCTTCAAGAAATACAAGCCATTGAATAAACTAATGTATGCATTGATATCTGAGCATTACCCCAAAAGGTTATACCTAAAGATAGAGAAACTGAAAGGATTTTAGCTATGAAAAGAAACAAATATCTTGAAGTCATAAAAGTGACAGATACTTCTCAGGGCTGCTCTGAGCTTTTTGGTTAGCTTATCAAAGTATTAATTCCATGTTAATTTGTTGTCCTTCAACACAAATAAAAAAGAGAGTTGGCAGAATCATCTAGGTCAGTAACTTCTTTGAAAATCAGTATTGGGCAGGCAGTTTCAAAGTGTCATTTCTATTCTTAGCTGCTATGTAATAAGAAAGGTATCAAATACATTCAAGGAGTGAGTTACGTACTTCCAAATGGTAACATGTACCACATCATAGTTAACAGGTACTATGAAAATGATGTATCCAACTTGCAATTTTAGTAAGTCTACAACTTTTGTATTTTGTTATAGCTGCAGTCTTTTCAGTATTTTTGTCTCACTCCCCATCCCCCCTTCCCCCTCTGCCCCCCCCCCCCCATTATTTTCTGTTCTTCTACTGTCCACTCATGTGTTTTATTATATATCATTTTATGTTTGCTCTTACTAGTTGCTTTCTTTTTATCAGTCTGTTTACTCAATTTCTCTCCTCATGTGGCTGCTAGTATGCATTTTTATAACTGTTTCTTTCAATTGGCACATTTCTTATTTCCTCTGCAATGAATATCATATCTGCCCATTTCATGTAACAAGCCATTAGCACTTCACTTGAAGATAACTGTTGACTGTCTTGAAATAGCATTTGTAATTTTTTATGTCCTGAGTTCATTTTGCTGTTCTTAATTTGAAAAAGAAGTGATGATGCCTGGTACACTATGTATTGGACATTCTTTGCAGTATTTGTAAACTATTGCTAACAGTGTTTGCTTAACAAGTAGTTTTTTGTATCATAGAAAACAATGTTAAATGTTACCAACATTCATTTCTTGTTATAAAAGTGTAAAGATATAATGCTTTAAAGTTTTTTCCATAATTTTCCAAATTTTTTGACTAGAAAGATTATTATCAAACATAACTAAAATAATATTTAACTAATGGTGTGCTACCCCTTAGCAAACTGGAGACAGAAATAGCTGTAACCTATTCAAATAAGATTTCGCATAAAACTACATTAAACAAATGTTTTATATGACTCAGCCTGGGTTTATGTTTATGGCATTTTAATTTAATTAATAGTGGCCAATAATCTCTAATGTCAATATTTAAGTAATATTAAATGTTGGTAGATCAGGTCTTCAACAGAGAGTAAAATGATTCCTATCAGGTAACCAACTTAAGTTTATTAATAAACTCATCTTAAGCAATTCCAGACTAATAATGATCGACAGGAAGTCTAGAAATTATTGCTTACCTCAATGTAAATGAGATTGCAGATATACAGTTCGACAATGACCATTTTTGTGTGTGTGTGTGTGTGTGTGTGTGTGCGTGTGTGTGTGTGTGTGGAGCAAGAGAGAGAGAGAGAGAGAGAGAGAGAGAGAGAGAGAGAGAGAGGGAGAGAGAAGGCTAAAGAACACTAGATGAGAATTTTCACTCATGTAGTTAGCAATTATAATAATTGTTACTGTAGAAATGAACATTAACAGGAACAACCACAATAAGCTTCTTTTTTTGTGAGGTTACCAGTTTCAGTCTATTTTAGACCACCCTCAGACCTATCACCTTGATGGTAGATGGGGGTGGTACAACTCCACGAATGCTAACTTACAGTTTGAAACAGACCTGTGTGTGTGTGTGTGTGTGTGTGTGTGTGTGTGTGTGTGTGTGTGTGTGCAGAGAGAGGGGGAGGGGGGGCACAGGTCAGTGGAATATAATGGGTGAAGAAAAGGCAGATTGAAGACAAGGACTAGTGAAAATAGAGGACAGGAAGGAAGGTTATGAAATGAGTAGAGCCCGGAAAAATTCACATTTTGCAAAATAGATGCAAACTCTGCCTCAAACTATGAAATGCTATTGCATTGTGATTTGTATCCAGATAAACTATTTTATCAGAGATAGTTTGAAATAACTTAATTTTCTGCATATAAATATCAATAATATAGCCAGCTTTCTGTTACTGGTACTGCACATTGTCTGGCAAAGCCCAATTTGGAAAGATAAAGTGTGTAAGGACCTGAATGAGATATTCACTCTGCAGCGGAGTGTGTGCTGATATGAAACTTCCTGGCAGATTAAAACTGTGTGCCCGACCGAGACTCGAACTCGGGACCTTTGCCTTTCGCGGGCAAGTGCTCTACCAACTGAGCTACCGCAGCACGACTCATGCCCGGTACTCACAGCTTTACGTCTGCCAGTATCCGTCTCCTACCTTCCAAACTTTACAGAAGCTCTTCAGCGAAACATGCAGAACTAGCACTCCTGAAAGAAAGGATACTGTGGAGACATGGCTTAGCCACAGCCTGGGGGATGTTTCCAGAATGAGATTTTCACTCTGCAGCGGAGTGTGCACTGATATGAAACTTCCTGGCAGATTAAAACTGTGTGCCCGACCGAGACTCGAAATCAGGACCTTTGCCTTTCGCGGGCAAGTGCTCTACCAACTGAGCTACCGCAGCACGACTCACGCCCGGTACTCACAGCTTTACGTCTGCCAGTATCCGTCTCCTACCTTCCAAACTTTACAGAAGCTCTTCAGCGAAACATGCAGAACTAGCACTCCTGAAAGAAAGGATACTGTGGAGACATGGCTTAGCCACAGCCTGGGGGATGTTTCCAGAATGAGATTTTCACTCTGCAGCGGAGTGTGTGCTGATATGAAACTTCCTGGCAGATTAAAACTGTGTGCCCGACCGAGACTCGAAATCAGGACCTTTGCCTTTCGCGGGCAAGTGCTCTACCAACTGAGCTACCGCAGCACGACTCACGCCCGGTACTCACAGCTTTACGTCTGCCAGTATCCGTCTCCTACCTTCCAAACTTTGTTGTAAAATGCTGCGGTAGCTCAGTTGGTAGAGCACTTGCCCGCGAAAGGCAAAGGTCCTGATTTCGAGTCTCGGTCGGGCACACAGTTTTAATCTGCCAGGAAGTTTCATATCAGCGCACACTCTGCTGCAGAGTGAAAATCTCATTCTGGAAACATCCCCCAGGCTGTGGCTAAGCCATGTCTCCACAGTATCCTTTCTTTCAGGAGTGCTAGTTCTGCATGTTTCGCTGAAGAGCTTCTGTAAAGTTTGGAAGGTAGGAGACGGATACTGGCAGACGTAAAGCTGTGAGTACCGGGCGTGAGTCATGCTGCGGTAGCTCAGTTGGTAGAGCACTTGCCCGCGAAAGGCAAAGGTCCCGAGTTCGAGTCTCGGTCGGGCACACAGTTTTAATCTGCCAGGAAGTTTCATATCAGCGCACACTCCACTGCAGAGTGAAAATCTCATTCTGGAAACATCCCCCAGGCTGTGGCTAAGCCATGTCTCCACAGTATCCTTTCTTTCAGGAGTGCTAGTTCTGCATGTTTCGCTGAAGAGCTTCTGTAAAGTTTGGAAGGTAGGAGACAGATACTGGCAGACGTAAAGCTGTGAGTACCAGGCGTGAGTCGTGCTGCGGTAGCTCAGTTGGTAGAGCACTTGCCCGCGAAAGGCAAAGGTCCTGTGTAAGGACCTGTTAGCAAAATAAAAAATGTACAAACGCAACAATCTGTCAATGCGCTCAATGATATGGCACCATGCCAAATGGATCCATGGCAACAGTGGTTGGTTGAATGGGCTATTTTAGATACATGCCACGTAATGCAACATAGGAGTATGGGTAGACCTACTCAGTTGTGGGAAACAGCATTTTACAACAAAGAAATGTGTAACTTTTTGCTAGCTAAAAATCAGAAGATGGTATAATTCGGAGACTTTTAATGTGGAAAATTAGGCATCACATGCTTTGAACTGTGGTCACATTGAATACCCCTGAAACTATGTTGTTAACAATTCTCTGCTAACCTCAACAAAAAATTGTGCGGTAGCCATCCCAAATGTCTGGTGCTGTGCATTGCTCATTGTTTTCTTTTCTTATTTGGAAATAAGTGAAGCACTTAATCTGTGTCCATAACAGATTTTAATTAGCATCCTTACAACACCAAACGAGACCAGCAATCTCTGTAACAGTGTCACTATGTTTACATGCAACATATCTTCTGGAAGATGAGAACTGAATTTTGGAAACTGTTTTCTGCTGTTCCTGTTGCTGAAGCAGATTTACTGGCCCAAGTAAATATGGCAACTGGAAAAAAGATGCTGTTTATGATTTTCTCAGCATAATCGCTATTTCTCTTCAATTAGATGAGGTGTAAATAGCTTCAGTCCCATATTTCTACTTATCCTTTACTGCACATAAAGTCACTCCATCCACATTAGCCAAAATTTTTTAAAAACAAACAAATCCTGTTAGCCCAAGCTCATTTCAAAACTAGTTGCATTTACATGCAAGTGAAAATTGATTGTGGATTTGGAAAACCAGCCACCAGAAGCGGATTTCCAGAATCGATTTTTGGTGTGTTACATGACCACTCAGAAGCAGTAGGCTACTGGGAAATCAGCTTACGAAATCCGCTTTTGGGATCCCCATGTAAATAGAAAATGTGTCAGTTTTACTGGAGTCTGCACACCTACCAAAGGCAGGTGGCACTTGTTTGCCAGCACTGGTCCTATCCCTTCTGGCAGTCAAAATTCTAGTTTGCTTACGATCATGGCATCTGCCACTATAACCTGTGCTGCCTGCCTTCTGCGCTATGCTGAATAGAAAATGAAATCTGTAACTTTTTTCCACTGAGCCAAAATTCTTCCTATAATGCAAAAATAGAGTTACTGTATGCTAGGTTCTACTTCTATGCTATAGTGGCCAGCACAAAAATAATGTTTCGAGATCATCTCGCCATATTACAAAATTGCCAGTTTTTTTTTTAATTTTTTTTTATAGTGAAAATTTCAGATGTTCATTTTGAGCAACTCTATTTTTAGTGTAGAATATAATGGAGTACTTTCCAAAAGAAAATTCTAACTAGATGCCAGGAAAGAAATTAAAACTAATGTTACAAGAAATATTTTAGAAAAATAATTTTTTACTTCAACCTGTGGTATCAACAAAATCACTAATGTAATTGGACTGAAAAAAAAATATGATCATCCTCAAAGTTTAAAGATCCATATGCTGCATCTTTTATTTCAGAAACATAAAAGTATTCTGACATAAAAAATAAAATATTATAAGAGGTGTGAAACTGTGCCTACTACATAGCAAAAAATGTAGTCACTGTATTTTTCATTCTGTAGGACTGCAAAGAATCTTCCTGTGAGAATGTTATTAAGAAAACTACAAAATTATTTTTGGTAACATTCCAGACATCATTATTGTATCATATCTTGTACAGAGGCAAATTACTTCCTCGATATTCCATGCACAGCAGCACGCGAGTTGTTGTAGGCCGACACCAGGAATTTTGTTTGGACCTCTCACTTTAATATGACCTAGAATATTGCCTGCTTGCCAAAAATATTTTACTGGCTACTAATACATAGCCTTTGTCATTGCATCAATCATTCAAAATGCCAATATACACTATGTAAAAGCAACTATAGTTATTTTGCAGCCAATATTTTGTATCAAGTCAACCAAAATATTTGTTTGAAAGGTTTTGTGAAACCAAAATTTTATCTAAATTTGCTATAAGCGTATTATTCTCAGCACACAATATGTGCTTGGTACACAAAAACCTCATTCTTACTACTGCAGTGTCCCTGTCTTGTGTTACAAATTTCGTCCCTGTTTACAGTTTCTGAATTAAAAACAAAGTGGGAGGAGAAGACGGTGCATTGAAGTGACTGGCCAGAATAATCAGTTTTATCATGGACATTACCCTGTATTTCTCTAGCCATCAGATACTATTTTCTGTCATACTAAAGTAATACAATTCTGTGTTCTAGCTTTTTGTGAAAATTGTCAAATATCATAGATTTCAATGCTCTTCTTGGAGAAACAGAATAGGTGTTGAGACTGTTCTGATGTTAGTGCACTGTTTACATATACAGTCAATATAGAAGCACCACAACGTTTTAGCATTTTATGAACTACATTACCCTTACTACAAAACAGCCAGTAAATCCTTCTATGAAAACAAGGAGTTAAATTTCGAATGTACAAGTAAACCAAATGTAGTAAGATTATATCCAAATGTGAAGACATTCAATACAGGTTGTTAGGGAAAACTGTTGTTAATTAATGCAGAATTGACAATCTTATTTTAATTGACAGTTACTGTTGAGTAAACTAATGGCCACCACTTATGATAAAATTAGCAGTCGCCTACAGTAAGGGAAAAAAATTTGCAGTATGCTCTCTATAACTGAAATTAATAGACAAACATTTAAATCAAGTCAGCTTTTTACATAGACAGCACTTACCTACACTGAACAATCTTATGGTTCCGTGTCTTCAGATTCACTGTCACTTGTTTCAGCTGGGTGTATCATTGCAGATTCCACTATGGTGCCTCTTAAGCCCTGGTTCATGTAATCAGTTTCTTGCAATGCTTCTGAGTGTTTTACACACCTCTCCCAGTCCAGCTGAGTAACATTCTCAGGAGCTTTGTGTGTTAGCTTCTTGACATCAGCAAGTTTGAAAGCAGTATTTCTTTTCACTACTTCTTGATTTACTTGGGCCCATATCAGTTCAATGGGATTATACTGGCAGTAGTACAGTGGTCGACGTACCACTTGGTGTCCCATTTCGTTTGCCAGTTGATCTGATTCTTAAGTATTTTTGGCACCTACAATTTCTTTCATAGACAGGAGTTCTGCCTTCGTTTCATTCACTGAAAAATAAACATTCTTTCTCTTTAACCACTCCGTAATATCTGCCTTGCACCAATTTGAATATGGCAGCTTTTCTGTCTAAATGGAGTGGTAGCTGGTGTTATCCATCACGATAATTGACCTTTCTTCCAGCACAGACAGCAGTTGAATAAACTAATTCTTAAAAACTTCTCCATTCATTTCTGAAAGGTAATCTGATTAGCAAGAACTTTTCCCAACATGTAAAACAAATTTGGCCTCTGATATGAAGCCTGTGGTTAATGAACCATCGAGGGCGATGATTAATCGGCCACCTCTACAAGCAGGTGCTTTCAAACTGCCGTTTCCTTTGGAGTCATGCCATATATACTTATTGTTATGCTTCTGTGAAACACAAGTTTCATCCAGGTACACTACAGGCCGGGTGTCTTCAGCATGCAAGGAGTGCATTGTATGCAAAAACTTTCCTTTTGCTGCCACAATGTCTCTGCATTTCATTAAGAATTTCTGTCTGTTATTACACTTCTTGAATTGGAAACCAAGGGAGTGGAGAAGATGAAGAACATAGGTCTTTGAGCCTGAGTAATTAATTTTTTCATGGAGGTCAGCCTGTATTTTATTAGCTGTCGGATACTCTCCTTTGTTGTAATATCCAAGCAGAGTTCTATGCATGAGCTCTTTCTTAAAATCGTCAAAGTCGGTTGATTTCTGTTCATGTTCATATACCTTTCTCGGAGTATCGAAACCTCATTCATGCCTGGAGATTCTGCCAGTGACTTGCAAATGCAGCTTACAGTTGACTTGGAGACACCACACACTTTAGCACTAAGTTTATGAATTTGCACAAAATTTAAGTTATTCTTTGCTTCTTCATTGTCGGGCAAATCAGTACAAAAGTTGAGTACATTCGATATGATAATTTTTGATTGTTTATGAATGTCTTTCTGCCCTTTATGCACACCCACTAAAGGAGTACTACAAGTAGGCTGTTGCCCCTACAACGTTGTTCACCACCGAACACACACCAAAGCACCTTTCTAAAGAGAGTGAGGCACTGAGATCAGATGTGAATACCCGATATAACACGATAACACTGAGCTTTCAGCTGCTCTGTCCTACCAAACTGCTGACGGTACCTACATGGCAACAGAGTCAAGAGGCAGGCGAATCACAGCCCGCAGCCTCTGCTGGTGGCAGGCAGCGGCCGTGACCTTGAGGACTCTGCTTTAGTGCCAGCCACTCTAGTCAGTTCAATAGGTACTGTTGTTAAACATAAATCTCATAGCTGTGAATGCCCATGGAAGTTTAAAATTCATAGTCTGCAGATTTTTTAATCATCGAATTGGGCAGGAAAAGCCAAACGATGTCCAGAAACACCTTACTTCGGTGACACATTCAGTTCACTGGTGGGAAAATGCTGCTGCATTTCAACAGATCAATCATTCTTGAAGACTGAAATACTGCCAAGAAACAAAAAGTCTTTTGCAACAAAAAGGTGTGGAAATTTTTGTAAAAAGCTAACAGTCCTGCAAAAAAGTACCCAGTCAGTACTTTTTTAAAGTCACTTTTCAAGAACTAATCTTGGAGAAAAGAGAACCACTTGTATAAATATCAAAAGCTCAGATGGAAACCCAGTTCTAAGCAAAGAAGAGAAAGCAGAAAGTTGGAAGGAGCATATAGAGGGTCCATACAAGGGCAATGTACTTGAGGACAATATTATAGGAATGGAAGAGCATGTAGATGAAGATGAAATGGGAGATATGATACTGAGTGAATAGTTTGACAGAGCACTGAAAGACCTGAGTCGAAACAAGGCCCCGGGAGTAGACAACATTCCATTAGAACTACTGATAGCCATCCCTGACAAAACTCTGCTATCTTGTGAGCAAGATGTATGAGACAGGCGAAATACTCTCAGACTTCAAGAAGAATATTATAATTCCAATCCCAAAGAAAGCAGGTGTTGACAGATGTGAAAATTACCGAACTATCAGTTTAATAAGCCACGGCTGCAAAATACTAACATGCATTGTTTACAGACAAATGGAAAAAGTGGTAGAAGCCAACCATGGGGAAGATCAGTTTCGATTCTGTAGAAATGTTGGTACACTTGAGGCAATACTGACCTTTATCTTAGAAGATACATTAAGGAAAGGCAAACCTAAATTTCTAGCATTTGTAGACTTAGATAAAGTGTTTCACAGTGTTTACCGGAATACTCTCTTTCAAATTACAAAGGTGGCAGGGATAAAATACAGGGAGTGAAAGGCTATTTGCAATTTGTACAGAAACCAGATGGCAATTATAAGAGTCAAGGGGCATGAAAGGGAGGCAGTGGCTGGGAAGGGAGTGAGATGGGGTTGTAGCTTATCCCCGATGTTATTCAATCTGTATACTGAGCAAGCATAAAGGAAACAAAAGAAAATTTCAGTGTAGGAACTAACATCCATGGAGAAGAAATAAAAACTTTGAACTTCACCGATGACATTGTAATTCTGTCAGAGACAGCAAAGAACCTGGAAGAACAGCAGAACGTAATGGATAGTGTCTTGAAAGGAGGATATAAGATGAACATCAACAAAAGCAAAATGATGATAATGGAATGTGTTCAAATTAAATGGAGTGATGCTGAAGGAATTAGATTAGGAAATGAGACACTTAAAGTAGTAAATTAGTTTTGCTATTTGAGGAGCAAAGTAACTGATGATAGTTGAAGTAGAGATGTTATAAAATGTAGAATGACAATGGCAAGGAAAGCGTTTCTGAAGAAGAGAAATTTGTTAATATCAAGTATAGATTTAAATGTCAGGATGTTGTTTCTGAAAGTATTTGTGTGGAGTGTAGCCATGTATGGAAATGAAACATGGATGATAAATAGTTTTGACAAGAAGAGAACAGAAGCTTTTGAAATGTGGTGCTACTGAAGAATGCTGAAGATTAGATGAGAAGACCACATAACTGATGAGGAGGTTTTGAATAGAACTGGGCAGAAGAGAAATTTGTGGCACAACTTGACTAAAAGAAGGGATTGGTTGGTAGGACATGTTCAGAGGCATCAAGGGATCACCAATTTAGTATTGGAGAGCAGCATGTATGGTAATAACTGTAGAGGGAGACCAAGAGATGAATACACTAACCAGATTCAGAAGGATGTAGGTTGCAGTATGTACTGGGAGATGAAGAAGCTTGCACAGGATAGAGTAGCTTGGAGAGTTGCATCAAACCAGTCTCTGGGGACCACAACAACATAACAACAACCATCTTCACTCATATAACATGACATTTTATATTAGCACATCTAATCATTTACAAACAAAAAGAAAAAAAAAGGTGTGTTTGTTGCCAAAAATAGATGCTAAATTTTCCTGTAGAAATGAGATATATGTTTCAGGAAAAGTTTCTGCCTGTTGAGTTCAGCAGACATGAGGGAGGAAAAGAGGGATGTGGCAGAAAGCAAGGGGGTGGGGGAATCAGTTTAAAATGGAGTATGTTATAAAGCAGCCACTATATCAACCATCTACATCTACATCTACATGACTACTCTGCAATTCACATTTAAGCGCTTGGCGGAGGGTTCATCGAACCACAATCATACTATCTCTCTACCATTCCACTCCCGAACAGCGCGCAGAAAAAACGAACACATAAACCTATCTGTTCGAGCTCTGATTTCTCTTATTTTATTTTGATGATCATTCCTACCTATGTAAGTTGGGCTCAACAAAATATTTCCGCAATCAGAAGAGAAAGTTGGTGACTGAAATTTCGTAAATAGAACTCGTCGTGACAAAAAACGTCTGTGCTTTAATGACTTCCATCCCAACTAGCGTATCATATCTGCCACACTCTCTCCCCTATTACGTGATAATACAAAATGAGCTTCCCTTTTTTTGCACCCTTTCGATGTCCTCCGTCAATCCCACCTGGTAAGGATCCCACACCGTGCAGCAATATTCCAACAGAGGACGAATGAGTGTAGTGTAAGCTGTCTCTTTAGTAGACTTGCATCTTCTAAGTGTCCTGCCAATGAAATGCAACCTTTGGCTTGCCTTCCCCACAATATTGTCTATGTGGTCTTTCCAACTGAAGATGTACATAATTTTAACACCTGGGTACTTAGTTGAGTTGACAGCCTTGAGAATTGTACTATTTATCGAGTAATCGAATTCCAATGGATTTCGTTTGGAACTCATGTGGATCACCTCACACTTTTCGTTATTTAGTGTCAACTGCCACCTGCCACACCATACAGCAATCTTTTCTAAATCCCTTTGCAATTGATACTGATTTTCAGATGACCTTACTAGACCATAAATTCAGCATCATCTGGGAACAACCTAAGAGAACTGTTCAGATTGTCACCCAGGTCATTTATATAGATCAGGAACAGCAGTGGTACCAGGACGCTTTCCTGGGGAACACCTGATATCACTTCAGTTTTACTCGATGATTTGCCGTCTATTACTACGAACTGCGACCTTCCTGACAGAAAATCACGAATCCAGTCACACAACTGAGATGATACCCCATAGGCCCGCAGCTTGATGAGAAGTCGCTTGTGAGGAACAGTGTCAAAAGCTTTCCGGAAATCTAGAAATACGGAATCAACTTGAGATCCCCAGTCTATAGCGGCCATTACTTCGTACGAATAAAGAGCATTGCATTGCACAAGAACGATGTTTTCTGAAACCATGCTGTTTACGTGTCAATAGATCATTCCCTTTGAGGTGATTCATAATTTTTGAATATAGTATATGCTCCAAAACCCTACTGCAAACCGACGTTAATGATATAGGTCTGTGGTTAGATGGATTACTCCTGCTACCCTTCTTAAACACTGGTGCAACGTGCGCAATTTTCCAATCTGTAGGTACAGATCTATCGGTGAGTGAGCGGTTGTATATGAGTGCTAAGTAGGGAGCTATTGTATCAGCGTAATCTGAAAGAAACCTAATCGGTATACAATCTGGACCTGAAGACTTGCCCGTATTAAGTGATTTGAGTTGCTTCACAACTCCTAAGGTATCTACTTCTAAGAATGCTAGCAGCTGTTAATGTTTCAAATTCTGAAATATTCCATTCATTTTCCCTGGTGAAGGAATTTCAGAAATCTGCGTTCAATAGCTCTCCTTTAGTGGCACAGTCATTGGTAACAGTACCATCAGCAGTGTACAGTGAAGGTATTGACTGCGTCTTGCCACTTGTGTACTTTACATACGACCAGAATTTCTTCGGATTTTCTACCAAATTTCGGGACAACATTTATTTGTGGAACCTATTAAAGGCATCTCGCATTGAAGTCGGTGCCAAATTTTGTGCGTCTGTAAATTTTAGAAAATCTTCGGGATTTCGTGTTCTTCTGAACTTCGCATGCTTTTTCCATTGCCTCTGCAACAGCATTCGGACCTGTTTTGTGTTCCACGGGGGATCAGTTCCATCTCTTACCAATTTATGAGGTATGAATCTCTCAATTGCTGTTGCGACTATATCTTGGAATCTAAGCCACATCTCGTCTACATTTGCATAGTCAGTTAGGAAGGAATGGAGATTGTCTCTTAGGAAGGCTTCTAGTGGCACTTTATCCGCTTTTTTAAATAAATTATTTTGTGTTTGTTTCTGGTGAATTTGGAAGAAATGGTATTGAGCCTAGCTACAACAACCTTGTGATCACTAATCCCTGTATCAATCATGATGCTCTCTATCAGCTCTGGATTGTTTGTGCCTAAGAGGTCAAGTGTGTTTTCGCAACCAAATTCTGATGTGTCTGCCATTGACGAAATATTGAGTGCGTGGCAATGCTCTAATAGTAGATGGTGGTGGGTAGTTGCATAGAATAGGTGCTACACTTGTGTCTGCTGTAGGTATGTGACCTATGCAACAGTGTGTCACGTGAGTCTTGGATTTGGAAGATTAGTGGCATATTGACGGGCAGGCATGTAATGCAACTTAGGTGAAAAACATGATTCAGTTGTTCCTTTGTTAGATGTCATTGATTGATATTGTGTTTATCTCTTGCTGAGTCTTGGCACGAGATATATTCTCTCCATAAACATTCTCACACATTCCAAAAGAGGATTTCGGTGCCCGCTCCACTCACTGAAAATGTATCTCTTCCCAACCTCGTGCTTGAACCCCCATCCTGATAGATCATACCTCTCCTGATGACCTAGATGCAAGTTTATCTTTTGTATGTGAAGTATGATTTTCTGGTCAATTGAGTGTCATGTATGTTCAATCAATTACATAGTGGTGATAATGCTGCAGAAATTGTTGTATCCATGGTTCATTGAATAAAAATGCAATGTGATAAAGTGTTATCTTACAGGAATACCACACCAAAACTGTGAGAAGGGAACTAGATCTGTCTGTACAGTAACTTAGCAGTTAGCTCCATCAATGCATTGTGGAAAATGAAGACTGGTCATCTTTATCAGGCATCTGTGTGGATTATTCATCACAGAGGGGAAAATGTAACAAATTGTGAATGTGACACAGGTCGTTGAGTTACATGACTTTCCTGTCTGGGAGCCACTACATTTATTTCACCAGTGATCAAATGTCTTTGCCTGTCTCGGACCCACTATTTATTTCACCAGTGATCAAACATCATTGCAATCAGACTTGTTTCACAAGCTGAAGCACAGTCGTTTGGAACTTATGACATATTCTGATCTATTTTCCACCAATGTATTGCATGGTCAAGTATGATGGTTATCATAAGTTGAACTAATATCTTAGACCTGTTATTATCAACCCAGAAGTTTTAAGTGAAGACCTATTATTATAGTCTGTTATTGTGCCAACATTGTCAGGGTCCTGTGTTCATGCCATAGAGATCTGTATCCTTGCTTTCTGTTGCATGAGTGCAAGGTTCTGTTACCTATTCACAGTGTACACAACACTCAGCTAATCACTGCATTCATGTACTCATATATCCACTGGTAACTCATTCAATATCATGGGAATCAGATGATAAGGTAATCCAGCCAGTAACAACCCGGCAGTATTGCTGCCTTCAAGTTTTTCCATTATTTTTAATGCTGCCTCCATTTGTAATGTGGGAACCATGCTAACAGTAACATCTTCTTTTACTCAAGAAGCATTGTTGCAGTGATAGCACATAAAGAGTTGTGATCACTGTCATGCACACTCATGAGCAGAAAAATTGTCATTGTAATGATATGGAGATCTCAATATCACACACTGTAAATTTCAAGCTTGGAATCCATTCTTTGCATATTTTACAGTTTGCATAAACAGCTTAGTGTGGAATGTTTGACCCCATAAAAAACAGCATCAATTTTCGTTTATGTGATTTTAATATGTCATAATGCTTCATCACTGAATTTATGTTCAGTCCATTATATCTTAAGATCTCGTCTTGTTGAGACTCAGTTGGGATCAATCGTTGTTTAACAAAGACATGTATGAGGTATCAGTCTCTACCCTTTGTGTATTTTAAAGGCAGAACTTGAAAATAGAGACTGCCAGTTGTTTCCATATCTCTAAAAATCATCTGTGTACTAGTTAATGAATTTCTCATAGTACTGATGATAGTATAAAGGAATCAGATGGTAACAATTAGTAGTTGGACATCTCTCATCATTGGACATTTATTTTGATATTGAATGGTTCCAGTTTCAGTTCCAGTCATTAAAAAGCAGGTGCTTTCTCCTCTCTCTTGTGCATAACATGTTTTCCTGGTTGTCATATGATGGGAATTCATTTTTCTTTTCAGCAGAAGTTTATTTTCTTCTTCGGTATTCAGGCTATTACTGTTGTTAACTACAGTGAATTTTGTAATAAATGTTATCTCTTGTAATGTAATATCAATCATAAATAAAATAAATTAAAGATAAACCTAGATAGTTTGGAATGGAAAATAAACCTCTGGCTCCTGACTACCAGAAATCTGTGTAGGGCACTTCCTTATATCACTTCACATTTCAGAATACTGAGTAGTTACATAACATTAAATAAAGATATTTTGTAAAAGATATTAAATACCAATGAGATCTTTTATGATCAATAAGAATACTAGCATATAAAGCTTAGAACTAATGTGTATTTTCCACAATAAAACAGGCGTGAATAAGGCATTTAAATAGCACTTTTTTGCTCTGCATTTTCTGTTTGTCTCCACATACCTTCTTTCATTTGTTTATTAATACTTTATTTGTTTTTCTCTTTCTGTTTTATTTGGTTTATATTGATCAATGTCAGATAGCAACTATTTATATCTCTGATTGAAGTGTATAAGTTTATAGAATTGAACATTAGTCAGTAAAAAATATTTAAATTGCTCCAACAAATGAATACATAGCCAGAAATGTGTTAATGTAGTTGCAAATACTGCTTGTGTCTGTATATGTATGGATGGATATGTGTGTGTGTGTGTGTGCGAGTATATACCTATCCTTTTTTCCATCCTTTTCCCCCCTAAGGTACGTCTTTCTGCTCCCGGGATTGGAATGACTCCTTACCCTCTCCCTTAAAACCCACATCCTTTCATCTTTCCTTCTCCTTCCCTCTTTCCTGATGAAGCAACCGCCGGTTGTGAAAGCTCGAAATTTTGTGTGTGTGTTTGTGTGTTTTTTTATTGTGCCTATCTACTGGCGCTTTCCCGCTTGGTAAGTCTTGGAATCTTTGTTTTTAATATATTTTTCCCATGTGGAATGTTTCCTTTTTATTTTGTTTATCATATTAGTGGTATAATATCAACAAGGAGTTAAACATTCAAATTACTTATTACAGTGAATGTCACAACTCATCAGATCGTATCAAAGTCCGAGTGTGGGATGAAGATAATGATCTCAAATCCAAACTGAGGCAGAAACTTACACGAGAGTCAGATGATTTTCTTGGACAGACTATTATTGAGGTAATGTAAAACCCAAACTAACAAAAAATTGTTATAATACCAGCATTAATTATTATAAAGTGATTAAAATTCACTAAATAGTGAAGTAGCTTTGTGCCTATTTCAATATAGCAGAATATACTCCTAGTTGTAAGATATACAAAATTTAGTTTTCTAACTATCTAATTAACAATTTACAGATAAATTGTTGTGTGACATATTTCAGCAGGTAATGGTATAGCACACTTTTTTCCCTGATGCTTTTGGCCCATCATTATTTGTTGGAATTGCACTTTATGAATTTTTATCAAACTAAGAAGTATGAAGTTTTCAGTTGATTTTATGCAATGGGTAATTTGTATGTCAAACAAAAATAGCAAAATTTTCAGAAATGATAGCCTCATTTCTCATACTATTTGTATATAATTGATGTAGAAGGGAGATTAGAAGGAGTTATTGTTATTATTTTGGTGATTTCTTTCAAGTCTTGCAATTTGATAATGTTAAAGTAAGCTTGATTTCATACCTTTGCTATGAACAATAAAAACTATTTTTAGCATCAGAATTTTATATTATCTGATATGATAAAAAGATTCATTGGATTACTTACAGTGGAAGAATGAAGTAAATAACATTTTTATTTCATAATGGTAATGGAAATGCTTGGATGGAGCAGTACATAAAATAAGGCCATTCAGCTGTAGCAGATTGATGCATGCAGCAGAGATGGATGTAACAGAAAACAGCATTCATACATGCTTTCGAGTACTGTCTCTTTTTCCAGCAAAAGTACACATGTTCACACACACAATCATACAGACACCCAAATACATGCACCTGTGAGCATTGTAAGACTGATTATTGATATTCAATTATTGAAAGCAGTTGCCTGAGCTAATGTGGGTAGGGAGTAGGGAAGGACACAAGGAGGAGGTAGTGGGAAAGAGACAGGTCTTTGGACAGATGACTCTGCAGTTGCACATCGAGACAAAGAGAGTACAGAGGCCTCAGCTAGAAAAGATGTAGGAGGAGGGAGAGAGGGATATGGAGGGGCGGGGGAGAGGTGAGGATGAAGAGAGAGAATGGAGAGGAGGAGGAGAGAGAGGGGAAAGGGGGAGAGAGGAAATGCCTACATTGGATGAGGAAGGGGGTGATTGAAGAAGGCAGTGTGTGATCTGGGTGGAGAAGGAGTGTTGTGGAAAGAAGATAGAAATGAAAACATAAGATGAGGGAGTAGGAAGAATTTAGCAAAGATTTAGGCCAGGAGGATTGTGAGAGACAGTTCCCATATTTGTAGTTCCGAGAAACTAGATCTGGTTGGGAGTATCCAAAAACCCATGCAGTGAAATAGCTGTTGAAGTCATTTACATTTTGGTGTGCAGCATGTTCAACAACTAGATGATTAAATTTGCAGATGGCCACAGTTTAGTGATAGCCATTCATGTGAGTAGGTAGCTTGTTACTTGTCATGCCCACATAAAGTGCCATACAGTAATTGCAGCACAGCTGATATATAACATTACTGCTTCCATATGTAGCCCTGCCTTTTATTGGCCTGTGATAAGATGTGGCTGGTGGGTGTATGGAAATGACCTATCATGTTCAGTATTGGTACTAGTATTATATTAGGAATGGAGAAGATATTCTGTAGGTTGGGTGTGCAACTGAAATCTACTTTGGGGATAGTGGGTGGGATTTTTGGTAGGATATTCCACATCTCAGGGCATGACAAGAGGTAATTGAAGCCATTTGGAGGATGTGGTTGAACTTTTCCAGACCAAGGTGATACTAGGTGATCAAAGGAATGCCGGTCAGTGGATGGTTAGCAGATTTCCTGTTCTCAGAGGAGCAGATGGCATTGAAAACTTGTTTGTGTATGAGCTGGACAGGAGATTGTCTGTTGGTAAAGATGCTGGTGAGTGAGGTTTTTAGTATATATTGAGAGCTACTGCTTTCCACTACAGATGTGACATCCACGGATGGGGAGGCTATAAGGAAAAGACGTTTTCACATGGAATGGGTGACAGCAGTCAAAGAGGAGGTATTATTGGTGGTTGGTGCACTTCATATGTGAGCAGGTGCTGAGATTCTGGAGGGAAGAGCAAAGGTTGTCTCTGTCATGAATTCAGATCATGAAAATTTCATCATTGAATCTTAGCCGCAAAAGGGGTTTTAGGCATTGATCAATAGGAATATTTTCTCCATAATTGGGCACACAAAGGTGACATGTGGGTATCTGCAGGAATGCAGTGGGTTTATTCATAGATTAGGCCTACAAAAATGAAATAATTGTCAGTCAGCATGTGGTTGACCAGAAGGGTCAGAAAAGAGGAGGTAGGTTTGATATCAGGATGACTCTGGGAAAGGTAGCATTCCATGGCTGAATGGCATGGGTATGGGAGATGTTACTCTGTGAGCACATTGGATCCATAGTAAGGAGTCTAGTGGCAATAGGGCAGGAACTGTGGGAAGATGGTTAAGGAACTGGGCAATGGCTTGGATGTAGGATGGGAGTACATGGACAACAGTTTACAGGTGTTGATCAAAATAGGCAGAGGTTCATTCTGACAGAGCATTGTACCCATCAACAATAGGGCAGTCAATTGGGAGACCCCTGGAGTTTGGGTTTGTGGACTTAGGGGACTGGGTAAAAGGTGTGAGTGTTGCTGGTGTGAGAAGGGAGATGAATTCAAGTTTCAGGTTTTGGGATGAAAAAGGAGCTGCTGGAGGTCATGTTGCACTTGTCAATGGTATCATGGTCATAAAGTTGTATGCAGAGGTGTCAGAAAGTTGACGAAGATCTTGAGTCACATAGTTACTAAGACTCATGACCACAGTGGTGTAGACTTTGTCCATGGGAAGTATGATAGAGTCTGAATTTATGAGACGATGACAGGTGTGTATTCTATAAGAGTGATGTTAGATACAATAGAGAAGGATTTAAGATAGGAAGGTGAGGCCAAGTTTGAAGTGAGGAATCCTTCAACGATTACCAGGGGTTGACTGGGTGGGAGGAGAGGATGGTTACAAATCTTCTGTGCCATCTCCTTCTCTGACACCAGTAAATCTGTTATCCAGCCACTGACTAGCACTACTCCACTGACCAGCCAGTATCACCCTGGCCTCTAAAAGGTCCAGCCACATTAATAAGTGCCATACCACAGGTTCCCAGTCTCATAATGTCCAGTGCACTTTCCATTCTATAATACTTTAACATACTCTATGCTATGCTCATTTGCTCCAAAACTTAACTGTAAGCCATTTCAAGTGTTCATTTTTCAATCCAGTCAACAAAGGAAAATTAGGGGAAAAATTCATGTAGTAAATACTTTTGTATAGTGATAGGAGAGAGTGCCATGAACAAGATACTAAAATCCTTACTGATGGAGTGTGTGTGTTAGGGGAGGAGTCATTTAAAGCTTGCATTTTTAGCTTGCATGTTGCAGGGGGTGGAAAAAGCAGTATTTTTATATTGCTTTATAAGTGTAAAATTAATGTTTATCTTTAAATGCAGTGGTTTAAGAACAAATATTGCATGTGTGTACCAAATCTAAGTGCAGTAGAACCATATCAAATTATACATTGTGTTCTGTGGGTGTAACAGAGTGGAAAGGTGGGGTTGGAGGTCAGGAAACTGAGGGAAGATAGGGTACTGGATTATGTTCATGCACTGTCCTTCTCGATAGGTCTGCAAACTGAAAATTGAGCATATGATTTCCTTCTCTATGTACTCCGCTACATCACAAGTAGCAACTGCATTGTGTTTCACAAAGTTATACTAACCCTCAACAGTGCACCTTATGACATTTGCAGACATACCACAGGGAGGGAGGGGTGGGGGATGTACTTAAATCTCCACAGATTATTCAACACTGTTAGATGGGAAATTGATCCTTAGTCATCCTGTACATTATCTGTAGTGTTCTTCCAGGGAAGGCAATTTCCTTCACTTTTCAGCATACAGATAACTTATATCTCCACAGCATTTCCTATTCAGTTGTCTGATGTGAGTAGACAAAATAACTTCACTGAGCTTGTATTTATATAGTGGAATAATTTTCAGTTTATTGAATTGGTACTTAGTTCCAGTTTTTAATTGTCCACTCTCCTCAGTCAGCATGTAAAATAAGCAATTTTTACAATTTTTTGGTAAAATTTAATGAAGCAATAAACATAAATCAATTTGCACATATTTACTGATTCTTGGACATTTTTAATGTTTTAAAGAAATTCAGTCATCATTAAGCCCCCAATCAGATGAGTTAAAAGTTGCTTTCCCCAAAATGAGGTGTGCCCATGATGAAAGTCCTGTAATCTGCAAATCTTATCTGAAATAAAAAACAATTTTTTTTAATCTGTAGGATATTATGCACAAACAAATAGCACAGTTTTTCTAAACTTGGGAGAATAATAAAATGGTGGACATTTCAAGAAAATATGTAATTTTGTCATATGTTTCAGGTCACTGTTTTGGAAATAACTAATGAATAAATTAAAATAAAAAAATTAGAGATACACCGTATCTCAAGGTGATGGAATGAGTTGTATGTACAGTGAATCACTTAGTGATGACTGAATTTCTTTAAAAAAATCAGAAAATGCTGTCCAAGACTCAATAAATAATGTGAAAAACAATTCATACTGATTGCTTCATCAGTTTAAAAAAATCATAAAAATTGCTATTTGTTAAAGCTGACTGGTTACAATGAACCCTTAAGTAATCTTTTATGTAAAACTCCTTTGCTATAAAGAGTTTAAGTTGTAAGTGTGATGATGTCAGTGACCTGTGTAATGTTAGTGGGAAATTCTATGACCTACCTTTCGTCGTACTTCGATTGTAAGTGTGATGATGTCAGTGACCTGTGTAATGTTAGCTTAGGTGTGTTACACACATTTAATAATTTGTTTTCAACACACTTTGCTTGAAGACAGATATTAATTTTATGCTGTTTAAACAATATTTTTAATTATCTGTGATTTTTCCATCCCCACCAACATGGAAACTATTACTCCTAGAGATAAAATGAATAGGACCTCTTTTGTAGATAATTTACTGTAGTTTAATTTTGTGCTGGAAACATTTTCACTATAAGCTGCAGTTTTTGAGTTATTCAAGAAAATCATGAAAATTCCACTCCCCAATGCACAAATCCTTTCAGTCAGGATTTTTAGTGTGTTTCTCATTATACTCCCCCCTACCAGTGTATAAAATTTGTGACTACACAATTTTTTACACAATTTTTCCCCCAGTCAGCTTCTTTTTGGTCTTTGTTGAACTGGGCAGTAGGATCATATTGTATGATTGCATGTTTTTCTGTTGCATATGTCAGTTTACTGAAAGACTTGCACCAGGCCACAGAGCCACATAAAATTATTATTATTATTATTGTTGAGCATAGTTAGTTGCAATCCCACCTCTACTTGTTTTTTCTGTGAAAATATATTATGAACTTCCTTTATACTATATACCATTCATTTCTGTTATACTTCAATATTTTTCACCTCTTATTTTTAACGTTGTTTCAGTAACTCCAACAATGTAGGAAAAGGTAGAGTGCTGCTTATGATAAAGATGGCATACTGCAGACAGGCACAATTAAAAGACACTTACACAAAGTTTTTGCCACAGTCTTCACCAGAAAAAGAAAAATGCAAGCCATTCATTCTCACAAGCCATCACACTTCACATGCAGGATGGAAACAGCAATCTGTAGGAGAATGGGAAGGGGGAGGAGATAGTAATGTACAGATGGTGGGAGGGGGGGTGGGGGGTGGAGAGCACTGTCTGGTGGAGTGTGTAGGGACTTGAGTGGCAACATGCGCAGTGTCAGGAGGTTGTGGGGCAAGGAGGTGGGGAAAACAGAACAAAAAAAGGAGAGGACTGGGGAAAGATAGGCAGGTACATTAGCAGAGGGCAGCAAACAAACAGGGTGGGAGATGAAAATGGAATGTCCCTTATTTCAAGGTGTGGAGATAGATAATCAAAGCCCTATCGAAGCATACGGTTCAGTTGTACCAGTCAATGATGCTACTGGGAGATGAAGAGGCTGGTTCTTGGGGGTGTGTAGATCTGTTTGCAGACTGGGTCTGAGGGATACTGCATGTCTGTGAAGGCCTTGGTGAGACCCTCAGCATACTGGGCAAGACAGTTCCTGTCACTGCAGTTATGCTGTCCTCAGGTGGCCATGCTGTATGGGAGAGACTTTTTGGTGTGATATGGATGACAGCTGTTGAAATGCAGGTACTGTTGGTGGTTGGTGACTTTAATGTGGGCAGGGTTGCAGATAGAGCCATTAGAGAGGAGGATGTCAATGTCTCGGAAGGTGGCATGCCGTTTTGAGGAGGATCATGTGAAACAGATGGGAGAGGTGTTAAGGTTGTGAAGGAATGAAGATAGATTGTCTTGGCCCTAAGTGCAGATCCTTAAGATATCATCAATGAAATTTGAAACAGACTAAGTGTTTGGCATTTTGGGAGGCATGGAAGATCTCCTCTAGATGGCCCATAAGCAGTTTGGCATAGAAAGGTGCTGTGCGAATGCCCATGGCTGTACTGTGGATTTGTTTGTATACCTTCCCTTCAAAACAGAAGCAGTTGTGGGTTAGGATACAGTTAGTAAGGAGTATGAGGAATGAAGTAGTGGGTTTGGAGTCTGAAAAACATTGGGAAAGGCAGTGTTTGATAGTGGTAAGACTATGGTCATGGGGCATGTTAGTATACAGGGAGAGGGCATCAACTGTGGTGGTTAGGGATCCAGGAGGTAAAGTGGTGGGATTGGCGGATGGTCAGTGAACGAAGTGGTTGGTGCATTTGTCATGGGAGACCAGATTACTGGTGATTGCTTGGAGGTGCTGGTCAATGAGGACCAAAATTCTTTCAGTGGGGGCACAATAACCCGCCACAAAGAGACATCCAGGATTGTTGGGTTTGTGGATTTTGAGGAGTATGTAGAAGATGGATGTGCAGGGTGTCATAGGGGTGAGGAGAGAAATGGATTCAGAGGAGAGTTTCTGGGAAGAGCTTAAGGCTTTAAGCAGGGATTGGAGGTTGTGTTGGACTTCTGGGATGGCATAGTTTATTGGTGGAGGAGCCTGATAACTGCCGAAGGCCATATAGTCACTGCGATTCTTAACAACAGTGGTGGAACCTTTGTCTACAGGTAGGATGATTAGAATTGGAATTGTTTTGAGGCTATTCTTGCTTTGCTGAAAGGTTGGTGTTCTGAGAAGGGGACTTGGGGAAGGATAGTGAGGCTATGTTGGAGGTAAAGAATTCCTGGAAGATGGCCAGTGGGTGGTCACCTGGATGGGGAGGAGAATCATGGTTGGATGGTGGTATGAAATGGAAGAGGTAGGGTTCAGTATTGGAATTAGGTTGGTTTTGCTTGGAGGGATTGGTGGCAAAGAAGTATTTTTAATTCCAAGAAGTGGGAGAAGGAGAATAGGTCTTTGGAAAATCGAGCATGGTGAAATTTGGGTGTAGGCTAAAGGTGAGACTTTCAGATAGTGCTGAAACATCTGTGTAACTGAGGATTTTGGTGGAAAGGTTAACAAGTGTGTTACAGACATTTTTCAGCTCTGAATTTGGTGGAGTGTTGATAGAGATTTTTGGGAAAGGTCGGCTAGGCAGGGTTTAGGTGCTGTGAGGTATAGTGAAGAAGGAATACTGTGGGTAAAATACAGGTTGGACAGGGCCGCTGTGAGGTGGCAGTAGGATGTCACCAGGTGGGATTAATTGCTATGGAGGTGGTGTTCAGAATGTTCATCCAGGTGCTGGAGAGCAAGGGATTCAATTTCAGAAATGTGATGTTTGAAGCAGGGATTGCACAGTGGCAGTACCATGCAGAGGCAGGAGAGGTAGTTCTGGATTTGCTTGTGCCATGGAGATGTGTTTTTGCAGTACCAGATTTGTAAGGGTTAGAAACCTGCAGAATCTGAAAATGTGAAGGTCATTGTGAAAGGAGGAGCGGGAACAAGAAAAAAGGATTTTTTTTATTAGGCAGTTAGGTGAATTCCATAGTTTAGGCAGCATTTAAGGAATAGTATTTGGGACTGGATTTTAGCCTGTCACTCCTGTTGTCTCCCAATCATTCAACCATCATTACCTTTGTGTTCTACCTTCAGCATTTCTGAAAAATTCTCCTGTGCCCCAGCAAACCTCCAATTAAATATCATTTTTCTGAAATATTGTCTGACACATGGTATCCCACCAAATGGGCTTACCACTAAAACTGGCATCCCAGGTTGGCCCTCAGCCTATTGCAAGGGCCTTCACTTCAATTTCCACCAGTCCCTCAACGTCACCAATATGGTCCTTCATAATTATACAATCCAAGTGCAGACCTTAATTGACAGTCCTGCTCCTTTTGCAAAATCCTTTTACACTGTAACCAAAACTTTGTGAACATTGTCACAGCAATAGAAACTCTTGCCTTCCAACAGTTGGAACAAAGTTCCCAGCACCGTCTGAGAAAGCTGTCCCAGCTACTCCTGTCTCATGTCTGCAATGGACTACCTCTAGACAATAAAGAGCCTGTAAGTCTGATCCAGCCCTCCTATCAACCCCTCGCAACTCCTCAACCATGTCTTGCTGGCTTACTCTGTCTTCCATATCCCCAAAAGGTTTCTCCTCTCTCCTTGAATCACATTGCTCCCTAAGACTCATCCTGTAACACTGTTGCAAATCTTTTTGCCAAAACTCTGTCCCCTGCAGAGGTCTTGGTAATTTCTAGGACCATTTGAAACCCTGATGTCTGAATCCCTCCCCTCCTCACATCAGCAACCCTGCCCCCTCCCCACCCCCCTCCTCCACCACTCCTAACTTACACATACTCAAAAAACCCAATTGTTTGTTCCATTGTGGCTGTTGGCAGTTGTCTCACAGAATGGACCTCTACTTTTGTTGGCTAGCATTTCCAAGCTATTGTCCATAACCTCTTCTCCTGTATGCAAGATAATGGTCTTCCTTTCATCACTTTTCCACAGTTCCTGTCCTGTTAGAATCAGAACCCTTGTTGGTCACTGTGAATGTAAAATCTTTGTACACCAACATCCCCCAAGCTTATGACCCTGTGGCCATGGAATACTATGTTTCCTAGTGTCCCCCTGTTACCAGACCCACCCACTACCTCATTCCTAATGACCCTGGCCAACCACATTCCAACCCACAATATATAAACATATCCATGGTACTGCCGTGAATACTTTTTTTATGAGCAATTTGAAGTAATTTTTCATATCCAATCAACACATAAAACCCCTTGTCTGGACCAGATTCATTGATGACTTTTTCATGATCTGGACACAAAGCAGAGACAACCTTTCTTCTTCATTCCATAACTTCAACACCTACTTACAAATCCACTTCACCTTATCCTTCTCAACTCAGTGAGCCACCATGTTAATCTCCATCTCTGAAATGGTTCCATAAATACATCTGTTCACATCGAGTACATCAACCACCAGCAGTACCTCCACTATGACAGCAGTCACCTGTTCATTGTCAAAAGTCTTCCTTACAGTGTTGCCATCCATGAATTCCACATCTGCTGTGGAAATCATAAGTTTTGTAAATATGCCAATAATGTTGCCACAGGAGTTACTGACGGATATTATACTATCCATCTTGTGCACAAACAGATATTCAGTGCTATATGCTCCTCTGACACCAGTAAACCTGTTAACCAGCCACCAACCGGCATTCCTCTGATCACTCAGTATCACCCTGGCCTTGGAAAGGTCAACCATATCTTCCACTAGGACTTTAGTTACCTTTCATCGTGACCTGAGATGAGGAATATCCTAACCAAAATCCTACCCACCATGCTCAAAGTAGTCTTCTCATCCCTATTGAAACTGCACAACATCCTTGTCCATTCCTATTACAATCCTGCTCCCAATCTTGCAATCCATGGGTCATTCCCTTGTACATGTCCCAGATAGGAGACAGTTCCCATATACCTTCCCACTCCCTCATACTACAGTCCATTTCTGAGGTAGTTACTATCCTATAAAAGGCAGGACCGTGTGTAAATCATGGTATAAATCAATTATGGTGCAATCACTGTGCAGCATTCTCTATGCTCATGACTTGTAACTGTGTGTCTACTCTCATGAATGGTCACTGCTGAACTGTGGCTAATCACAATGTTGACCATCTAAATGCTGAACTTACTGTGCACCACAGCATAGCCTAAATGACTTTAACAGCTTCTTCACTATGTGTGCCATCTGGATACTCACTTGCAGAACAGTTTTGTCTTAACTACGAATGGGAATTCTTTCTCCAGCATATCTTGCAGTTTTGCAATCCCCTTGACCTAAACCCCCACTAAGCTGTTGCCCACTATCTCTCCTTACCTTTTACAGTTTTTCTTCTGCCATTGGCGTCACATCATTTTCCTGTCCAGATTGTGTACTACCTTCTCTGACCACTCTTCCACCCATAACCACCCACCCACGCCTCTCTTTCTCTCTGTCACCCTGCTCACTCTTTCCCACTGCTCTACTTCCCTTCCCCCACTCAATCTCTGTATTCACCTTCCTCTCTGACCCCTCTCATCTCCGTCTTTCTTATGCTCTACCCCATGAAAACACCTTTCATTTTGATGCATCCACTGAGTCATCTGTCTTTTCTGATCCTATCTTCAAGTTCTGTGCTATCACCTACGTGCCTAAAGTGTCCCTCCCAAACCGCTCTTACATTTGTCAGCGTAGGTATCTTCTCTCAATAGTCAATAATCATTGTCACCATGATAGCGTACTTTTGGGTATGTATGTGTGTGGTTTGTGTGTGTGTGTATGTGTGTGTGTGTGTATGTGTGTGTGTGTGTGTGTACACCTTGTAGTAGAAAAAAGTTCCAAAAGCTAGGTAACACTCTTTTCTATTAGTTCTGTCTTTCAACACACATTAGTCTGCTAGAGGTGAGATGTTACTTTTCCCGTATTTTACAAATTGTTCCATCCAGGAATTTCATTATTGGTACACTAGACTCTTGTAACACTTCTTGCAAAGCTGTTTCACTTTGTGGTTCAGCTGTCTTACAAATTATTACATTGTACCCTTGTGCATTACATTGCATTTCTATTGGCTGTTCATCGTCATACACTCAGTATATTGACAAAAGAGAAAATTGTATTAAGTAAACTTCAAAAGGATAATGTCAATGGTGTGCCTACCCACATACACTATCCTGGCTATTGGAACCAATAACTCTTTCCTCAGAGCAGATGCGGGTGTGTTGGGGAAGGTTAAAGCAGAAGAGTAGGTCACTGAGATCACAGGATAGCAGGTATATCCCTTTCATCCTGGAGTCTGAGTGACCTGCCTGTTGTTCTTAACTTTCCAAATCCATTCCTCTGTTCTGCCAGAGGAAAGAACAGTTGGTTCCAAAAGCTAGAATAGTGGATTTAGTTACATGTGTGACGGTGGTACTGACATTTTTCCTGAAAGTAAGTAATGGCCTGTACTTCTCTCATAAATTTACAGAATATAAAAATTCAGCCAATTAAGCAGGCATAAGATAACACTAGAAGCCTAAAGAAAATGAGATAGGCAGTAAATGCTGCATGGAAAAGCAGGAATGGCAAGAGGAGAAATCTGAAGCTGTTGAAGCAAGCATGAGTATGGGAAAGATAGATTCCACCTATATGAAAATAAAAGAGAACTTTGGTGAAAAGTGAGACACATATATGAAAATGAAGAGCTCAGACTGCAAGCCAATACTAAGCAAAAATAGGAAAGGCTGAAAAGTGGAAGGAGTATGTAGAAAGACTACACAAGGGAAATGGAGCTTGAAGAGAATATTACAGAAATGGAAGAGTCAGTAGATTAAGATTGGAGGAAAAATATGACACTACAAGAATAATTTGACAGAGCACTGAAAGACCTAAGTTGAAGTAATGCTCCTTGAATGGACATTATTTCCTTAGAATTATTGAGAGCCTAGGAGAACCAACAATGAAAAAAAAACTGTTCCATCTAGTATGCAAGATATATGAAGGGCAAAATACCCTCAGACTCCAAGAAAAATTTAGTAATTCCAATTCCAGTGAAGGTAGGCGCTGATAGATGTGAATTCTACCAAATAATTGTTAATAGTCGTGGGAGCAAAATATTGACATCTATTTTTTACTGGAGAATTTTAAAACAGATGCAAGTCAACCTAAAAAGGATCAAGTTGGGCTCCTGTAAAATGTAAAAGCTTGTGAGGCAACACTGACCATACATCTTATCTTGGAAGATAGATTGAAGAAAGGAAACCTACATGCATGTCATTTGTAGATACAGAGACATCTTTTGACAACATTGAATGGATTGCACTCTTTGGAATTCTGTAGATAGTGGCCATAACATGCAAGGGTAGAAGTTTATCTATGACTTATATTGAAACCAAGTTGCAATTATAAGAGTTTAAAACATGTAAGAAAAACAGTATTTGGGAAGAAAGTGATACGTGGTCATAGTTTATCCGCAGTGTTCTTCAATCTGTGCACTAAAAAAGCAATAAAGAAAATCAAGAAGAAGTGTGGAAAAGGAACTAAAGTTCAAGAAGAAGAAAAAAAATTGCTGTTTGGCAATGACATTGCAATTCTGTTAGATATGTAAAGGACTTAGAAGAGCAGTTGAACAGAATAAATAGCATCTTCAAAACAGATTATAAGATAAACATCAACAAAAGTAAAACAAGGGGAATGTGGTAAAATTAAGTCTTATGATGCTGAGAGGATTAGATTAGGTACTAAGTCACTTAAAGTTATAAATGAATTCAATTATTTGGACAGCACAATAACAGACATCACCCAATGTAGAGAATATATGAAATGCGGTCTGGTAATAGCAAATAAACATTCTGATATTTAAATATATAACATCAAACACTAATTTAAATGTTTGTAAATTTTTTCTCTTTTGTTTTTTCTTGAGAGTATCCATGAACACAAGCGAAACAATAGACAAGATGCAGAAAGTGCCTTTGAAATATTTTTGCCTAAATGAGGAGTCACCCCAGAATATTATCCCAAATGACCTCAATGGATGAAAATATGCAAAACATGTGAACTTAGCTGACTTCTGATTTCCAAACCCACACACACACACACAGACACACACACACACACACACACACACTGATTACAACATAAAAAGCTAAGTAGGTGTTATATATCTTCCTCTTTCTTAAAACTTTCCACACTGTAATAACTTTTTCAGCTTAAACATTTTTCAGTGTTTGCTTCTGTAGTTTGTAAATATGGGTATTTATACAAAGAACACACACATCTGTTGAAAGACAACACACACATACCCAAAGGTAATTAAAAAAAACTAAGATCAGCTATTTGTCTTCCTTATTTCTGAAACATTTGCCTTTTAAGATGTTTTGGTGTTTGCCTCTGCAGTTTCTAACTTGCAGTCCTTTAAATTTGATTACATTTCATAGCTTAGCTTATCTTCAAAGCCATGTAATATGGGGTATTCTCTGAAAAACTAAGTCTGTAACAAGGCAATATGTAGTTTGGTCTATGCCTTATTCCATAAGCATGTGTGAAAGAATTTGCTCTGAAGAGCTATGTTTTTTTTTCTTTTTTAAAGAAAAGAAAGCTCAAATGGGATCCACAAAGAATCATTATTAAATCAAAGATTTTGAATAATGGTTTGCATAATTGCTCGTTGTGTGTTCCTGTCATAGCTCTGGTGATTTTTTTCTGTAGCTTGAACACTCTGAAGACATTTTCTATTTCAGTAACTCAAATGGTTAGTCTATATCTAACAAATGATATAAATGATGCATGATAAACAATTTTCTTCATAGCTAAGCCAGTTACTTTATTTAAAACTCTCATTGTATAAACAAAACTGTTTCAATCTTCAGTCCACATGATCAGCTCTTGACAAGTTTTTGTTTATAGTAACTCCAAGAAATTTGACAGTCTGCAGTAATCAATTCTTTGCTTTGTAATGTAACTGTGATATTCAGTATGTGGCAAAAATATGAAGCAGCCAGAAAGGAAGGAGATAATGAAATAAAACTTCATGCGTTGAGAGGATGTGGTGTTCTTTCAGTGATTACAGAATTGAATCAAATTTCCAAAGAAACTGGCAGTGTGTCTCCATCTACCACTATGATGTTGCATCCCTCTAGTCTGTAAATGAGTTCTGCTCAAAAAAATTCCAGAACTTTGTCCACAAAATCCTTCTCTGCATACCTTTTACGCATTGTGCATGGTTTCCTCCACAACTGATACATCTTCCCTAATGCGATTTTCACTTCTGGAAGCAGTCTTGGTATACCTCATGCTGAATTACATGAAAAGCTGTCTGCATATTTTCTTTTATCTTGTCTATCATTGTAAATCTTCATTCTTTCAGATGGGTTTTTAACTTTGGAAATAAAAAACAATGTCCAAACGACCCAGGTCTGGAGAGTACGGAGGGTAAGATAGCGTAGTGATCTCATTTTTTGTACAGTAGTCACACACCAATGAGGATGAAAATTATTATGATGCAAAATTATTATGATGCAAGAGCCACGAATTGCCTTCCTCATTTCAGGCTGTTTTCCTTCTCACATTTCCTCACAGTCATTGCAACACATAACGATAGTACCATCAATTAACAGTTTGTTCCTGTGACATGAATTCATGATGATCTAATCCTTCTAAGACAATTCCTTCAAAGACAAGATGCTATTAGCATGGCTTTGACATTTTACCTGACCTAATTACCTTTTATTTTCTGTCCCACTGTGAAGATTGAACCTTGTTTCAACAACATAATCATAGACCCACATTTCATCACCAGTTACAATAATTCTCTTAAGGAACAGCTCATTTTCATTTGCATGATCCAAAACCTCCACACAGATTGTGAGATGAAGATCTTTCTGGAGTTGACACATGAGCCATGGGACAAACTTGGTGGCAATGCAATGCATTCCAAGAAGACATGATCCAACTGAAATGTTACATTCTTGTGCAATCTCTCAGACAGTCATTATTCAATTAGCACACAATGTTTAAAAAAATGGTCAACTGTGTGTGAAATCTTATGGGCCTTAACTGCTAAGGTCAAAAGTCCCTAAGCTTACTCACTACTTAACCTAAATTATCATAAGGACAAACACACACACCCATGCCCGAGGGAGGACTCAAACCTCTGCCAGGACCAGGCGCAAAGTCCATGACTGCAGCGCCGTAGACCGCTTGACTAATCTTGTGTGGCCACAATGTTTCATTGACATTCCTGACATGAGCATCATCAGTAGACATCGAAGGACATCCTGAACAAAGATCACCTTTAACTTCTGTCTGGCCATTTTTAAGTTGTGCAAACCATTCGTAACACTGAGTACAGCTTAATCATTCATCACCACAGTGTTCCTGGATTATCTGATGTATCTCTGTAAAGCTTCTCCTGAGTCTCATGCAAAATTTAATGCAGATGTGTAGCTCCTCTAACTCTGCCATCTCGAAATTTGTAAACTGTGCGACACGACATTCTACTCAATACCGCACTGAGGTTCGAATCCTGCCTCGGGCATGAATGTGTGTGATGTCCTTAGGTTGGTTAGGTTTAAGTAGTTCTAAGTTCTAGGGGACTTATGACCTAAGATGTTGAGTCCCATAGTGCTCAGAGCCGTTTGAACCATTTGATGTTAGGTAATCAAACTTCTAGTGAAGGATGTGATTCGGTTGTTCCTGTCTGGGCTGGTACTGGGTGACAAAGGAACTCTTCTTTGTGGCTGAATTTTGGGGGTAGTGGGTGGTGGGAGGATTGGGACTGTAAGGGTAAATGGCACAGGAGATCTGTTGCAGACTAGGTCTGGGGATAGTGCTTGCCTCTGAAGGTCTGAGTGAAACCCTCAGCATACTGAGCAAGGGAGTTTTGTCACTGCAGATGCGCCATTCCCAGGGAGCCATGCATGCTACATGGGAGGGATTTTTTGGTGTGAAATGGATGATACTTGCCAAAATGTAGCTACTGTTGGTGGTTGGTGGGTTTAATGTGGACGGAGATGCAGAAGGAGCCATCAGAGAGGAGATGGTCAGCATTTAGGAAGGTGTCATGCAGGGTTGAGGAAGACCATGTGTTGTAGATGGGAGAGAAGGTGTTGAGGTTGTGAAGGAATAAAGATAGAGTGTCTTGTACCTGAGTCCATATCATGAAGATATCATTTCTGAACCTGAACCAGACTATTTGTTTGGTATTTTTGGAGGCTAGGACAATCTACTCTAGATGGCCCATGAAAAGGTTGGCCTTGGAGGGTGCCCAAGGCTGTGCCATGGATTTGTTGATATTCCTTCCCTTTAAATGAGAAATTAGTTGTGGGCTAGGTTAAAGTTAGTAAGATGTATGAGGAAAAAGGTAGTGAGTTTGAAGTTGTAAGGATGTTGGGAAAGGCATTGTTTTGTAGTGGTAAGACCATGGAAATGAGGGATGTTGGTGTATAGGGATGTGGCACCACCAATGACGAGTAAGGATCCAGGAGGAAAAGGGTGAGGATGGTGGAAATGGATTCAGGGGAAATGTTCTGGGAAGGACGTAAGGCTTTAAGCAGGGACTGGAGTTAGTGTCTTCTGGAATGAGATCATTCTGGTAACGTTTGTCTGCAGGTAGGAAGATTATGTTGTGATATGTTTAGACGGTGTATAAGTTCTTCCTTCTACTGAAAGGTTGGTATTTTGGGGAAGGATGGTAGGCTACATTGAAGGTAAGGAATTCCTGGAAGGTGGCCAGTGGGTGGTTAGGTGGGAGAAGGAGAGGATCATGGTTGGATGGTGGTATGAAGTGGAAGAGGCAGGGTTCAGTGTTGGAATTGGGTGGTTTTGGTTAGGGCGATTGGCAGCAAAGAAATGCTTTCATTGCAGGGATCAGAAGAAGGAGAGTTGGTCTTTGACACAGACAGGCACTATCCCTATGACATACTGTGCAGACAGATATCGCGTGCCATTTTCTTTCACAACCCCAATCCTCCAATGACTCCCAAAACTCAATCACAAAGGTGTGTCCTCTTCGTCACCCAGAACCACCCCTGACTGGAACAGCTGAACCACATCATTTATTAGGGGTTTCATTAGCTATCATTTTGCCCTGAAATGAGGGACATCTTACCAGAGATACTTCCCACCCTTCCTAAAGTGGTGTTTCATCACCAACCTAACCTCCAGAACATTCTAATCCATCCCTATGCCTCTCCCAATTGCCACCCCTGGCCACAATGATTATATCCCTGTGGAAGACCCAGGTGTAAAACCTGCCCAATCTACTACCCAGCACTTCCTATTCCAGTCGTGTTAGAGGTTGATCTTAGCCCATCGGGGGCTGCACCACCTCTGAAAGCAGCCATGTTATTTACCAACTCTTCTGCAATCACTGCACAGCTTTTTATATTGGTATGACTGCCAACTAGCTATCCACCAGAATGTATGGCCAGTGCCAAACTGTGGCAAAGAGCAAACTAGACCACCCTCTGGCATAATGTGCAGCTGAATATAACACACTTGATTTTAATGGTTGCTTCACTACCAGAGCCATATGGACCCTTCCCTCTGCCACCAGCTGTTATGAACTGTGGAGATGGGAGTTATCCTTACAACACATTTCTGCCTTCCTAATTATCCTGGTCTCAACATACAGTAACATACTGTCCCCACACCCTCCACCCAACAATTTCCACCCCCTCTGTCATATCATCCCCTCCCCTTTCTCATCTCCCACCCTGTTAATTCGCAGCTCTCTGCCAGAGCATTGACCCATCTTTCACCACTCCTCTTCTTTATTGCTCCTTTTTCCTCCACCTCCATGCTCCACAATCTCCTAATGTTGCGCCTTTCGCCAGTCTAGTCCTTTTGACAGTCCAGCAGATCACATTCATCTGATGATGGCTCTAGCTGAAAGCTAAATATGAATGTCTTTATATCATGCCTGTCTGCAACTCAATGTGTCTTCTTTATGGTAAGTAGCAATCTATCTTTTACTAAATTGTTGATTATTTGGCAGAGTTGGGGGTGCAGTGTTATGACATCTTGCTTTCAGTATTTATGTTAGAATTTTGTCCCAGCCCTCAGACCTAAGATTATTTCTTATGGAATTTATAAACCTAGCCACTTCTTGGCACATTACACGAGTAAATTTAAATTCTTCAGATCTGTGTTGCATTTACTGCAGTTCATGTGAGGATGAGCAAAGTTACCCATTTTATTTGAAATTGTAAAGTACCTGCTAAATTCTTCCCAAATCTGTCTAGAGTTTGTAACAGTATCCCCAACAGTTTCTAATTTAGGGTTAAAATGAGTAATTTTTCAACACATTTTTCAGTCTTGACTATCTGCCAAACAGCTTTTGATTTGCCTGTGGCATTTACATGAATTTACTGTTTGCCATTTGTTTTGCCTGTCCAACAACTCTGTCAGATGTTTATTTGTATTTGCTTACATAAATGTGAAGTTTACATTGTCATTTTTTATTTTTTATTTTTTGTGCACTTTTCTCTTTTTAATGTTAGAGATCTTGAACCTACAGTTATCCGTTGGTATGTGTCCCTATATTTGTTGCACACTATTGTGAAAGGGAAACACTCATGAATACTGAGACAAAAGCTTTGTAGTTAGTGCTTAGTGAACACTGGTTGCTGAATGACCAAGAAGTTTCATACACAATTTTAGGGGAAAAATAGATCGCCACTCTTCATAAAGATGACCGATTGAGTTGCAGACAGGCACAATGAAGAGACTGTTACATGTTATAGCTTTCGGCTAAATCCTTCTTCAGCATAGAAACACACACATACACACACACACAGTCACACAAGCAAGTGCACCTCATGCACATGTGACTGCTACAATTGGCAGCTCCAACTGGAATGTAACTGCTGTGTGAATAGCCGTTTGGAGTGGGGACGTGGAATGAGGAGGGAAAGCAGTGTATGGATGGGGTGTGGCCGGGGAGAAGTGTACTCACTGATGATGGGTGCTGGGGCTAGATGGTGGCCTGGCAAGACTGTTGTGCAGAGACAGGAGGTGTGCTGGGTGAGGGGGGAGGGGGGAGGAACAATGGAAAAGGAGTGGAGCACGGAAGGGGAGATGATAGGTTGGTGCATTGACAGAGGGCAGCACACAATGAGGGTGAGGGGATGTGAGATTGGATAATTTCAAGAGCAGAGAATGTGTTGTAAGGATAACTCCCATCTGCACAATACAGAAAAGCTAGTGGTGGATGGGAGGATCCATATGGCCCAAGTTATGAAGCAGCCAGTGAAATCAAGCATGATATGTTTCACTACATGTTGTGCCTTAGGTGATCTACTATGCTTGTGGCATTAGTTTGATGGTGGCCGTTCGTTGTGGTGGACAGCTGGTTGGTAGTCATGCCAATATAAAAAGCTGTGAAATGGTTACAGCAGAGTTGGTAATGACAGGACTACTTTCACGGGTTTCCCATCCTTTGATGTGATGATATAAGCCTGTGACAGGATGGGAACAGAAGTGCTGGATGGGTGAACTGGGCAGGTCTCATACTTGGCTCTTCCACAGAATATGATCACTGTGGCAAAGGGTTGAAATTGGAAATGTCATAGGGATGGACTAGGAAGTTAGAATTACATATTAATACCTTCAGCTGCTGATGGGCTTAGTTATATATCGATGGGGACAGATGAAAATATGTGCCCTCACCGGGACTCGAATGTGGGATCTCCTGCTTAAATGGCAGGCGCTCTATCCATCTGAGGCACTGAGGGCACAGAGGAACACTATCTCACACACACCTCCCGCAAGACCCACATTCTCACCTTATATGTCCACACACTACATTCGTAGTGTCCCTACCTAACACACTCATTACTTGTGGAAGATATTCTTACCAAGTCCTGTAAGAGTTTGGCTAAAACATGTGCAGCTGCAGAGAAGAGGAAGGTCATGGCTGGTATTGCCAGGACTATATACTTATATGGATATGATGTCTGTTCTTTCAGACATGACCGAAAGAACACACATTATATACATACAAGGGCTATCAAGTTGTCGAGTTTGGGTGAATGGTGGAACACTATTGTAGGTGGGGTGGAAAGGCTCTTAGGTGGGATTCCCCTCATTTAGGGCATGATAATAGATAATGAAAGTCCTGGTGAAGGATGTAGTTCAGTTGTTCCAATTTAGGTTGGTACTGGGCAATGAAGAGTGCACCCATTGGCAACTGGCTCTTGGCATTGTGGGGGGATGTGTGGGAAAATGGCAAAATAAATCTGACTGCAGGCTAGGTCTGGGGGAGAGTGTTGTGGTTGGCAGGAGAGCCAACCGTATTGCTAAAGGAGGCCGAAATGCACGCGTTTTAGCTCACGCAGGCTGGCGTGAGGTCTGGAACATGACAAGGGAATTAGAATTGAGAAAAAGGGACGTAGCTGGTGGAATACTTAACTTTAATACATTAATGGAGAACGTAGCTCTTTATGGTACATGATTCACAATGTCAATAGTACGGATACTGGCGCCTTGCTAGGTCGGAGCAAATAACGTAGCTGAAGGCTATGCTAACTATCGTCTCGGCAAATGAGAGCGTAGAAGTCGGTGAACCATCGCTAGCAAAGTCGGCTGTAAGACTTGGGCGAGTGCTAGGAAGTTTCTCTAGACCTGCCGTGTGGCGGCGCTAGGTCTACAATCACTAACAGTGGCGACACGCAGGTCTGACGTATACTACTGGACTGCGGCCGATTTAAAGGCTACCACCTAGCAAGTGTGGTGTCTGGTGGTGACACCACATTCCTCCCCCACAAATCAGCATACGGTTGTGGAATAAGGCTTCCGCCCGCCGTGGGGAGGACCGCATATTGACGTATGCGACGAGGTGGGGAGCCTAACAACAGGCAAGGCTGTACCACCCACACCCTGCCATTCAGACCGCAGGATGCTAGGAAATGCCTGAAAACCTGCTCCAGGGTGCACGCCAACATGCAGTGTATGCGCCCGTAGAGAGACAGGAGGGGCCGGGGCACCCGATGGGCGAAGATGACATATGGTCCAGAGCAGGCAAGAGTTCCAAGTCGAAGGACAACTGGTCACCGGAAGTGATCGGCGGCGGGTGACCCAGGGACGCGCCCGTCAGTTGCAGCGACTCGTCCACTGCAGGCGTCACCGTCGGGAGAACAGGTGGCAGCGGCAGCGGTGGCAGCGGTGCGACGACATGGGTCAAAATGGAAGGCAGCGTCGATAACATCTGGGGCTGAGGCGAGCCAGTAGATGGGTCCCCATGGCACTGACTCGACCATCGCTGAAAGCAGACAGCGAGCGGCAGATCCAGTGTGACGACAGAGGCGCAGCTGATTGAGATGCCGACGCACCTCACCAGAGGCCCCCAAAACCAGATACATAGCGCAACCGAGACAGCGAAGAATGCGCCCTTTGAGCCAACGCCGAGAACCTCGATAGTGGCGATAGTAGTTAACGTCGCCTGGAGCAAAAGCAGGTGTCTGCCGCTGCACAGGCACCTGGTGCGGCGGATGTAGCAAAGACATCAAGGTTCGATGAGCGCGACTGTGGAGCAACTCAGCCAGCGAGTGACCATCGGAGGGCTGAGAGCGATACGAGGACAAAAAGAGCAATAACGCATCCTCCCAAGAATGTGACTCTTTCAACTTCAACATCTGTGACTTGAAAGTCCTAACCAATCATACAACGGCACCATTTGACTGTGGCAAAAATGGTGCAGATGTCAGATGTTGAATACCATTGGCCTTGCAGATTGACTGAAATTCTGCGGACATGAATTGTGTGCCACTGTCGGAAACAATTATCTGTGGAAGACCTTCAGTGCAAAAGATAGTGGATAACACTTGGATGGTGGGAGATGATGTTGTGGAAGACATCCGCACAACAAAAGGAAAATTACTGAATGAATCTACCACAACCAACCATCGAGCATTCCAGAATGGACCAGCAAAATCAATCTGTAAGCGTTGCCAAGGGGAAGTGGCTTTTGGCCATGCAAAGAATTTTCGCGGTGGTGCTGATTGTTGTTCGGCACACACCATGCAAGGAGAGCACATAGTCGTAATCGTGGCATCGATTCCAAACCAATTATAGTGCTGACGAGCAAGTTGTTTTGTTCACACTGTACCCCAACGCCCTTTGTGGATAAGCTGTAAGACAGAGGACTGTAACGAATGTGGTACCACGACCCTGGACTGATAATTATCAGAACGCAACAGCAAAACACCATGTTGTACAAAAAGTCTCTCCTTGTGAGCAAAAAATCAGTGAACCAACGGGTCCCCGATCCGTGACTTTGATAAGGGCCATTGCGTAGCAACAAAACGCAGAACGGGAGCAAGGACAGGGTCGGCAGCTGTGGCTGAAGCTAAACAACGAAAATTAATCAGAAATGATTCGACCACGTCATCGGTTTACGCATCAATGAACATGCGAGCAAGTTCGGATGAATCGAATGCCCTATCCTCAGCAACAGGCAAACGGGACAACCCATCGGCGTTTCCGTGCTTAGCAGTAGACCGATACAAGATATCGTAGCGGTACTGTTAGAGGAAAATAGACCAGCGAATGAATTTCTGCACTGTATGTGTAGGTACAGGCTTCCTCGGATGAAAAAGCGATGTCAAAGGTTTGTGGTCCATGATTATGGTAAAGTGACGACCGTACAAGAAATCATGAAACTTTGTAACACCAAATACGAGAGCCAATGCTATTTCTAGATCTGTGAATAATTTCTTTGCGCAGACAAGAGCAATTTGGACGCAAAGGCAACAGTGCGATCCATCTTTGTGCACAAACACAGCTCCGATCCCGAAATCCTATGCATCCACCATCAACAAGAGGGGCCTCTTGGGATCGAATGGGGTAAGGAAAGTATTGGAAAGCAACGCCGATTTAAACTGGTGAAAGGTGCGTTTGCATTCCGTCGTCCAGACGAACGGAACACCCTTACGGCGTAAGCGATGAAGCGGAGCTGAAATGGAAGAGGCGTGTGGAACATATTTGTTATAGTAATTTATTTTTCCCAGCACACTCTGTAGCTGCTTCAAATTCTGCGGCAAAGGCAAGTTTTGTATGGCATGAAGGTGCGTGGGACTGGGATGTATGCCTTGGGCATTGAGTACATGTCCCAAGTATGGCAAGTCCCGAGCAAAAAACACACATTTGTCCTTCCAAAAGCGAAGACCATTTTGTTGCAAGACCTGAAATAATGTTCTGAGATTGGCCAAATGTTCTTCTCTCGTCTTTTTGGAGATCACAATATCGTCCAGATAATTTGCTGCAGTAGGGACTGACGCACAAACAGTTTGTAGATATTGCTGAAACAATGCAGGAGCTGATGCACACCCGAATGGCAGTCGTTTGAATCGATACAAACCAAGATGCGTGTTAACCACCAAAACGCGCTGGGATTCTTCATCCACCGGTATTTGCAACTACGCATCTGCCAATTCCAACTTTGAAAAATATTTACCTGGGCACAGTTTGTCAAAAAGATCTTCCAGGTGGGGTAAAGGAAAAGTTGCAATCACTAGTTGTGGATTCACTGTTGCCTTGAAGTCTACACAAAGTCTCAATTTTCCTGAAGCTTTTGGCAAAATTACTAAGGGTGATGCCCAGAGAGAAGCCTGCACACGTTCAATTACACCTTGTGATCCCAAATCATGTAATGTTTTTGCAACCTCATCACACAGTACGTGGGGAACATTGCGCGCTCTGAAAAATTTCGGTTGCACCTTTACTTTCAGTTCCAAATGTGCTTTATAGTTCTTAGCGCAACTGAGGCCCGGTGCAAAAATGTCTGCAAATTCTTCACATAGACAAGAAACACTGTCTGAAGGCCCCGTCTAGTTCACTGATAGGACCTGATTTACTATAGACAATTAAACAACTGAAATAAATTGAAACCAAACTAGTTCACTGCAGAAGAAGAATGAGGGATGTAAAATGACACAAGTTTTGTTTGTCCTTTGTATGTTACAAGAAGGCTGCACTGTCCTAACACATGGATATCATTACCGGTATAGCTAGTTAACTTAACATTTGAGGCATGCAACGGAGGTGTGCCCAGCAGTTTGTAAGTGTCTTGATTGATCAGTGAAACTGCAGCTCCAGTATCTAGCTGGAATGGTATCACTTTGCCGTTAATGTCCAAGTCTACAAAAAGTTTATTGTCCTGCTCACGACAAGAGCGACTGTCTCATGCAACTTGAACAGACACTGGTACATAATCACTTGCGACATGACGGGAGTTCCAGCGATGTCAACGAGCACTATTTTTGGGACGAACACCGTCACTGTTAGAGAGAGTGACACTGGCTGGAGTGGAATGAACTACATGAATTTCCATGGGTGAAGTTTCATGAGCCTGAGTATCCTAGGTTCGACTCCAATTCCGGTGCAAAGCAAAGGGCTTGGGACGGTTTTGAGCTTTCGATCTGAGCTTTTTCTGGCAAACACTCTGAACATGCCCTTTTTTATTACAATAAAAGCAAATAGCTTGACGCAACAGGCAATTCACACGCGAATGTGTAGTAGCACACCACGGGCATGATTTGATCACTGCATTTGCTTCCCGGCGTGGCACAAGTGGCTGAGAGCCTGGCAGCAGCGGCGCGGCCGGGAGTGAGGGCTGTTTACTGCTCCGTGCAGCTCGCCCAGTGGGCCGGTTAACCTGACACACTGCTGGCGAAGTTTCAAATGATTCCTGAGCAAAGTCAAGTGTGTCCTGCCGATCCAATATGTCCATCACTTGTTGAAGGGAGGGATTTACTAGTTTCCAAATCTGTTCCCTTATACGAACATCAGAAATATTCTGTGCAATTGCATCACATACCATAGTATCTGAATAAGGGAGTCCACATTGACACTCAAAAGCACAATCCCTAGTAAGGCCTTTGCAAAGTTGCAATCCACTCCCAATTAGTCTGACCTGCCATACGTTTTGTACGAAAGAAGGTATACTCTTTGGCAACTCCATTGATTGAGCCTTTGAAATATGCATCTAATGCAGACAAAATTTCTTCGTAGGACAGAGTTGCTATGTCGCGTCGGGGAACTAATTTGACTATCACACGGTACGTGGTAACCCCTACTGAGGACAACAAAAAAGGCTGCCGCTCATTACCTTGAATTCTGTAGGCAGCGAGATGGAATCCAAATTGGTGTGACCACTCCGTCCAGCTTTCCAGTGCAGCATCAAAAGGTCGAAAAGTGGGTGCAACAGCGTGTTGTGGCTGCGTTAGCGGTGGAGCGGGTGCTGCGCATCGTTTTGCATTGCGCGTTGACCCTGGACGAGCTGTTTAAGGGCATCCAGTAAGGCCTGCGTCTGCTGATTCTGTAAGCGATAAAATTCGGACAGTATATCTGGAGATTGTGGCGAAGCCATTACACAAGTAAATCAGGACAATATCGATAAGAACACTTTTACTCTCATCGCCAATGTTGTGGTTGGCAGGAGAGCCAACCGTATTGCTAAAGGAGGCCAAAATGCACGCGTTTTAGCTCACGCAGCTTGGCGTGAGGTCTGGAACATGACAAGGGAATTAGAATTGAGAAAAATGGACGTAGCTGGTGGAATACTTAACTTTAATCCATTAATGGAGAACGTCGCTCTTTATGGTACATAATTCACAATGTCAATAGTACGGATACCGGTGCCTTGCTAGGTCGTAGCAAATAACGTAGCTGAAGGCTATGATAACTATCGTCTCAGCAAATGAGAGCATAGAAGTCAGTGAATGATCGCTAGCAAAGTTCCTGTCCTGTCTGCAACTCAACGGGTCACCTTTATTGCGAGTAGCAATGTACCCTTTTCCTAATAATATTGATATCTGGAGTTTCCATTGAGAGAAGTTTCAATCATTTTCAGTACAAATCTACTTACATTTTGTTGACTGAATTTCATGTCTCTTATCACTATATAGGTTTAATATAAATTTGGCAGTTTGATATAAGGCCATTTATAGGTAACAAGTCCTTCAGAGAAATGGAAAATCAATGAAGTGAAAACAAATAATACCTTTTCATACAACTTTTCTTTCAGAAACCTATTCAGAAAAGTTTTAAATTCATTTATAAATGCAGATGTGATTGAATAGCTGGGAATGTGTTATGCCAATAATTAGTATTTATATTGCAAAAGTTCTATGCAGTAGCTTTCAAGTTGTAGTTCCTCATTCAAGTAATTAAAATTTTGTCCAAGTTCAAAGCTTAGTAACTGTTCTACTAGAATCAATGGTCCTCCAAACCCATTTTTTCTACAACAGCTCCCTGGAGAATTACATCCTGTAAATGAATTTAATAAGTCAGTATTGCCACTTTTAACCCAGTGTCCTTTTAAGCATTCAACTTTTACAGAAATACTTCAGTACATATAGTTTGTTCATCATTTCTACTGATGGGCCACTTATGTTTAAGTGCTTTATGGAGATATTTTTGTGTACTAAATCAAGCAGAGACTCATTAAATTGGACAACATTTCTGATACCTGTGTGGGTCCTCATTTCTACATTGCGTTCCTGCTTTGTTTTGTTATGTTTAGGCAGATTTCTTGGGAATTGGTTCATCTCATTAGTTCCCCTCTGGAGGAGCACCTAACACAGTAACAGACATACACTCCTGGAAATTGAAATAAGAACACCGTGAATTCATTGTCCCAGGAAGGGGAAACTTTATTGACACATTCCTGGGGTCAGATATATCACATGATCACACTGACAGAACCACAGGCACATAGACACAGGCAACAGAGCTTGCACAATGTCGGCACTCGTACAGTGTATATCCACCTTTCGCAGCAATGCAGGCTGCTATTCTCCCATGGAGACGATCGTAGAGATGCTGGATGTAGTCCTGTGGAACGGCTTGCCATGCCATTTCCACCTGGCGCCTCAGTTGGACCAGCGTTCGTGCTGGACATGCAGACCGCGTGAGACGACGCTTCATCCAGTCCCAAACATTCTCAATGGGGGACAGACCCAGAGATCTTGCTGGCCAGGGTAGTTGACGTACACCTTCTAGAGCATGTTGGGTGGCACGGGATACATGCGGATGTGCATTGTCCTGTTGGAACAGCAAGTTACCTTGCCAGTCTAGGAATGGTAGAACGATGGGTTCGGTGACGGTTTGGATGTACCGTGCACTATTCAGTGTCTCCTCGACGATCACCAGAGGTGTACGGCCAGTGTAGGAGATCGCTCCCCACACGCATACGACCATCACTGGCACCAAGGCAGAAGCGACTCACATCGCTGAAGATGACACGTCTCCATTCGTCCCTCCATTCATGCCTGTAGCGACACCACTGGAGGCGGGCTGCACGATGTTGGGGCGTGAGTGGAAGACGGCCTAACGGTGTGCGGGACCGTAGCCCAGCTTCATGGAGACGGTTGCGAATGGTCGTCGCCAATACCCCAGGAGCAACAGTGTCCCTAATTTGCTGGGAAGTGGCGGTGCGGTCCCCTACGGCACTGCGTAGGATCCTACGGTCTTGGCGTGCATCCGTGCGGCGCTGCGGTCCGGTCCCAGGTCGATGGGCACGTGCACCTTCCGCCGACCACTGGCGACAACATCGATGTACTGTGGAGACCTCACACCCCACGTGTTGAGCAATTCGGCGGTAGGTCCACCAGGCCTCCCGCATGCCCACTATACGCCCTCGCTCAAAGTCAGTCAACTGCACATACGGTTCACGTCCATGCTGTCGCGGCATGCTACCAGTGTTAAAGACTGCAATGGAGCTCCGTATGCCACGGCAAACTAGCTGACACTGACGGCGGCGGTGCACAAATGCTGCGCAGCTAGCGCCATTCGACGGCCAACACCGCGGTTCCTGGTGTGTCCGCTGTGCCGTGCGTGTGATCATTGCTTGTACAGACCTCTCGCAGTGTCCGGAGCAAGTATGGTGGGTCTGACACACCGGTGTCATTGTGTTCTTTTTTCCATTTCCAGGAGTGTATTTCTGCTTTAGCTAACAACATATACCAGCTTGAGAACCCTGCTTGTAGCGATAGCACTCATTTTACTCATATACTGAGATGCATAACATGCCATGTGAAACTGTTAGCTTGATAATTGCTAATGTCTAATAACTTAACATATACAAATACCTGCCTACAGGAAAATTAAAGAGACCTTTGGAGATAAGACAACCACTTGTATGAACATCAAGAGCTCAGATGGAAACCCAGTTCAAAGCAAAGAAGGGAAAGCAGAAAGGTGGAAGGAGTATATAGAGGGTCTATACAAAGGCGATGTACTTGAGGACAATATTATGGAAATGGAACAGGATGTAGATGAAGATGAAATGGGAGATAAGATACTGCATGAAGAGTTTGAGAGAGCACTGAAAGACCTGAGTCGAAACAAAGCCCCAGGAGTAGACAACATTCCATTGGAACTACTGACAACCTTGGGAGAGCCAGTCCTGACAAAACTCTACCATCTGGTGAGCAAGATGTATGAGACAGGCGAAATACCCTCAGACTTCAAGAAGAATATAATAATTCCAATCCCAAAGAAAGCAGGTGTTGACAGATGTGAAAATTACCAAACAATCAGTTAAATAAGCCACAGCTGCAAAATACTAACACAAAATCTTTACCCACGAATGGAAAAACTAGTAGAAGATGACCTCGGGGAAGATCAGTTTGGATTCCGTAGAAATACTGGAACACGTGAGGCAATACTGACCTTACGACTTATCTTAGAAGAAAGATTAAGGAAAGGCAAACCTACATTTCTAGCATTTGTAGACTTAGATAAAGCTTTTGACAATGTTGACTGGAATACTCTCCTTCAAATTCTAAAGGTAGCAGGGGTAAAATAAAGGGAGCGAAAGGGTATTTACAATTTGTACAGAAACCAGATGGCAGTTATAAGAGTCGAGGGACATGAAAGGGAAGCAGTGGTTGGGAAGGCAGTAAGACAGGTTTATAGGCGCTCCCCGATGTTATTCAATCTGTATATTGAGCAGGCAGTAAAGGAAACAAAAGGAAAATTCAGAGTAGGTTTTAAAATCCATGGAGAAGAAATAAAAACTTGGTGGTTTGCCAATGACATTGTAATTCTGTCAGAGACAGCAAAGGACTTGGAAGAGCAGTTGAATGGAATGGATAGTGTCTTGAAAGGAGGATATGAGATGAACGTCAACAAAAGCAAAACGAGGATAATGGAATGTAGTCAAATTAAATCGGGTGATGCTGGGGGAATTAGATTAGGAAATGAGACACTTAAAGTAGTAAAGGAGTTTTGCTATTTGGGGAGCAAAATAACTGATAATGGTCAAAGTAGAGAGGATATAAAATGTAGACTGGCAATGGCAAGGAAAGCGTTTCTGAAGAAGAGAAATTTGTTAGCATAGAGTATAGATTTAAGTGTCAAAAAGTCATTTCTGAAAGTATTGGTATGGAGTGTAGCCATGTATGGAAGTGAATCATGGAAGATAAATATTTTGGACAAGAAGAGAATAGAAGCTTTCGAAATGTGGTGCTACAGAAGAATGCTGAAGATTAGATGGGTAGATCACATAACTAATGAGGAAGTATTGAATAGGATGGGGCAGAAGAGAAGTTTGTGGCACAACTTGACCAGAAGAAGGGATCGGTTGGTAGGATATGTTCTGAGGCATCAAGGGATCACCAATGTAGTATTGGAGGGCAGCGGGTAGGGTAAAAATCGTAGAGGGAGACCAAGAGATGAATACACTAAGCAGATTCTGGATGATATAGGTTGCAGTAGGTACTGGGAGATGAAGAAGCTTGCACAGGATAGAGTAGCATGGAGAGCTGCATCAACCAGTCTCAGGAATGAAGACAACAAAAACAACATACAAATTTTGCACAGCCACATTTCAATTTCAAATTACTTAGTCGAATTTGTTTATCATTTCTTGTTGCTGAACATTAAATGGCTACAACAGAAATGTGGAGGTAATGAAGTGCATTAAGGATAATCTACATCTACATCTACATCTACATCCATACTCCGCAAGCCACCTGACGGTGTGTGGCAGAGGGTACCCTGAGTACCTCTATCGGTTCTCCCTTCTATTCCAGTCTCGTATTTTTTGTGGAAAGAAGGATTGTCGGTATGCCTCTGTGTGGGCTCTAATCTCTCTGATTTTATCCTCATGGTCTCTTCGCGAGATATACGTAGGAGGGAGCAATATACTGCTTGACTCTTCGGTGAAGGTATGTCCTCGAAACTTTAACAAAAGCCCGTACCGAGCTACTGAGCGTCTCTCCTGCAGAGTCTTCCACTGGAGTTTTTCCATCGTCTCCGTAACACTTTCGTGATTACTAAATGATCCTGTAACGAAGTGCGCTGCTGTCCGTTGGATCTTCTCTATCTCTTCTATCAACTCTATCTGGTACGGATCCCACACTGTTGAGCAGTATTCAAGCAGTGGGCGAACAAGCGTACTGTAACCTACTTCCTTTGTTTTCGGATTGCATTTCCTTAGGATTCTTCCAATGAATCTCAGTCTGGCATCTGCTATACTGGCAATCAACTTTATATGATCATTCCATTTTAAATCACTCCTAATGCGTACTCCCAGATAATTTATGGAATTAACTGCTTCCAGTTGCTGACCTGCTATTTTGTAGCTAAATGATAAGGGATCTATCTTTCTGTGTATTTGCAGCACATTACACTTGTCTACATTGAGATTCAATTGCCATTCCCTGCACCATGCGTCAATTCGCTGCAGATCCTCCTGCATTTCAGTACAATTTCTCATTGTTGCAACCTCTCGATACACCACAGCATCATCTGCAAAAAGCCTCAGTGAACTTCCAATGTCATCCATCAGGTCATTTATGTATATTGTGAATAGCAACGATCCTATGACACTCCCCTGCGGTACACCTGAAATCACTCTTACTTCGGAAGACTTCTCTCCATTGAGAATGACATGCTGCGTTCTGTTATCTAGGAACTCCTCAATCCAATCACACAATTGGTCTGATAGTCTGTATGATCTTACTTTGTTCATTAAACGACTGTGGGGAACTGCGTCAAACACCTTGCGGAAGTCAAGAAACACGGAATCTACCTGTGAACCTGTGTCTACGGCCCTCTGAGTCTCGTGGACGAATGGCGCGAGCTGGGTATCACACGACCGTCTTTTTCGAAACCCATGCTGATTCCTACAGAGTAGGTTTCTAGTCTCCAGAAAAGTCATTATACTCGAACATAATACGTGTTCTAAAATTCTACAACTGATCGATGTTAGAGATATAGGTCTATAGTTCTGCACATCTGTTTGACGCCCCTTCTTGAAAACGGGGATGACCTGTGCCCTTTTCCAATCCTTTGGAATGCTTTGCTCTTCTAGAGCCCTACAGTACTCCACTGCAAGAAGGGGGGTTCCTTTGCGTGCTCTGTGTAAAATCGAACTGGTGTCCCATCAGGTCCAGCGGCCTTTCCTCTTTTGAGCGATTTTAATTGTTTCTCTATCCCTCTGTTGTCTATTTTGATATCTACCATTTTGTCATCTGTGTGACAATCTAGAGAAGGAACTACAGTGCAGTCTTCCTCTGTGAAACAGCTTTGGAAGAAGACATTTAGTATTTCGGCCTTTAGTCAGTCATCCTCTGTTTCAGTACCATTTTGGTCACAGAGTGTCTGGACATTTTGTTTTGATCCACCTACCGCTTTGACATAGGACCAAAATTTCTTAGGATTTTCTGCCAAGTCAGTACATAGAACTTTACTTTCGAATTCATTGAACACCTCTCGCATAGCCCTCCTCACACTACATTTCGCTTCACGTAATTTTTGTTTGTCTGCAAGGCTTTGGCTATGTTTATGTTTGCTGTGAAGTTCCCTTTGCTTCCGCAGCAGTTTTCTAACTCGGTTGTTGCACCACGGTGATTCTTTTCCATCTCTTACGAACTTGCTTGGCACATACTCATCTAACGCATATTGTACGATGGTTTTGAACTTTGTCCACTGATCCTCAACACTATCTGTACTTGAGACAAAACTTTTGTGTTGAGCTATCAAGTACTCTGAAATCTGCTTTTTGTCACTTTTGCTAAACAGAAAAATCTTCCTACCTTTTTTAATATTTCTATTTAAGGCTGAAATCATCAATGCAGTAACCGCTTTATGATCGCTGATTCCCTGTTCTGCATTACCTGATTCAAATAATTCGGGTCTGTTTGTCACCAGAAGGTCTAATATGTTATCGCCACGAGTCAGTTCTCTCTTTAACTGCTCAAGGTAGTTTTCAGATAAAGCACTTTAAAAAAATTTCACTGGATTCTTTTTCCCTGCCACCCGTTATGAATGCTTGAGTCTCCCAGTCTATATCCGGCAAATTAAAATCTCCACCCAGAACTATAATATGGTGGCGAAATCTACTCGAAATATTTTTCAAATTATTTTTCAGGTGCTGAGCCACAACAGCTGCTGAGCCTGGGGGCCTATAGAGACATTCAATTACCATGTCTGAGCCTGCTTTAGCCTTGACCTTCACCCAAATCATTTCACATTTTGGATCTCCGTGAATTTCCTTCGATACTATTGCACTTCTTATCGCTATAAACACACCTCCCCCTTCACTGTCCAGCCTGTCTCTGTGGTATACATTCCAATCTGAGTTAAGGATTTCATTACTGTTTAAGTCTGTTTTCAGCCAACTTGTGTCCCTAATACTACATGGGCGTTGTGACCGTTTATTAATGAGAGCAGTTCTGGAACCTTTCTATAGATGCTCCTGCAGTTTACTATTAGCACATTAATATTGTTATTCCCTGTTGCATTTTGCCTACTCCTACCTTGCCGCGTCTCAGGAGGCATCTTGTCAGGCCTAGGGAGGGAATTCTCTAACCTAAAAAACCCCCATGTGCACTCCACACGTACTCCGCTACCCTTGTACCTGCTTCCGGCGTGTAGTGCATGCCTGACCTATTCAGGGGGACCCTACATTTCTCCACCCGATAGCGGAGATCGAGAAATTTGCACCCCAGCTCTCTGCAGAATCGTCTGAGCCTCTGGTTTAAGCCTTCCACTCGGCTTCAAACCAGAGGACCGCGATCGGTTCTGGGAACGATACTACAAATAGTTAGCTCTGATTCCACCCCGCGAGCGAGGCTTTCCGCCTTCACCAATTCTGCCAACTGCCTGTACGAACTGAGGATATCCTCTGAACCCAGATGGCAGGAGTCATTGGTGCCGACATTTGCAGTCGGGTGCACCCAGTGCCTTGTATTGCCACCGGTAGGGACTCCTCCACATCTCGGATGAGACCCCCCAGCCAGCAGACAGAGTGAACACTGGCCTTCTTCCCTGACCTTTCCGCTATTTCCCTAAAGGGCTCCATCACCCGCCTAACGTTGGAGCTCCCAATAACTAATAAACCTCTCCCCCCGTGTGCCTGCTCGGACTTAATCAACTTTTAACTAGATTGCTAATTCATTAAAGGTGGCTGATTATTGATTAAACTGTGATTGCTAACCACTTCTTGTAGAAAACAATGAAAATAGCACTACCTGTCTCTGGACTGTATTGAAAACAAATACTAGCACTACTGGCACTAGCACTATGGCTGACTAAAGGGACTCTCTCTGACTGTATTCAAAACAAACATGAAATCTATGGAAAACTATTAATAGCACTCAACAATTAAAGCTTCCTAAAAGCAAAAACACATGGAAGAAGAAGTGACAAGTAAGAAAAATACTGCTAATACTTAAATTAAGGTAGCTCGCTGCACAGCAGACGTGAAGCAGACAGCAGTTAGGGCGACACAAGGATAATTGCAATTTAAGGTAAAATTTAATAGTAAGAGGAGTTTTGTTGACAGGAGACATCCTGGAGCATCAAGGTATAGTCAATTTGGTAATGAAGAGAAGTGTGTAGGGTAAATATTATAGAAATAGACCAAGGCTTGGCTATAGTAAACTGATTCCAGTGCATGTAGGTGGCAGTAGTTATGCAGAGAGAAAGAGGCTTGCACAGAAGAATGTAGAGAGCTGTTTCAAACTTGTCTACAGGCTTTGTTTTTATGGACAACAAATCTCATACCATGTAACTGCAATCTAACAAGATTTGTAGGTCAGAGCTCTAATAGAACAGAAGTTAAAATATTAATAACCCTTCACAAATGTTGCTATGTTTCACTCAGGGCATGTGTGATTATTCTCCAAAAGAGTTTCTCACGAAAAAAGCATTGTACTCAGTGTGAAAATCAGCTGTTGTTTAACCTGGCAAATTCAGATGATTTAAAAGTCATATGAAAATATGTAACACAGCACTATACAGTACAGTATTTTGTATTATTATTTGCAGTATGTGTATTTTATTTGTCTACTGAAATTGGTGAGTATTGTGATGGTAATGATGACCTCACATGTTAAAGCAAACTAGATGATTTTGCTCCCCATATTCATAATTTGTTTTGGATAATTAAGACAATATTAGATTAGATGTACTAGAAGTCCTTTTCGTTCCATGGAGATTATCAAGGATGTACAACAGATCATAAAAACAGAAAACATAATACAGATTTACAATAAATATTATATACTAATGTACTTAAAAACATCCTATGTGAAATGGTACTCATGAATGTGGACTAAATTTAAAAAAAAAATTGGAAAAATATATTAATTAAAAAAGGTAACAACAAATTTGTCATAAAACATGTTAATTTATATAATACACTGAGGTACAGCAGATAATTCTTTGGCTATTACAGTTACATACACATCATCAAACAGAAAAATCTGTTTACAGTGCTTATTTACATTAGCCACAGCACACCGCTGAAGATGTGTAAAAGTCAGTTTTTATATAATACATTGTTTGGTATTATTATTAATATACACACATCGCAGGCGAAGAACTTACCCACCAAAACAAACCTTTTGGCTCCTCTTAAATTGAACTTTATTACTAGCTAAACATTTTATGGTAGTGAAGAAGTTATTGGAACTATGCATTTCTGAATGATGGACACACTTCTGGAGCAAACTCAGAGACTTTAAACATTTACATAGACTATTCGAATTTCTAGTATTAACTCTGTGAACTGACATGATGGTTTGAATAATTATTTATGAAAAATTTCATTGAGAAAGAAACATATTGGAAAGTAGTAGCTTCTGTACTGGCTTCCCCAGGACATTCTTGAGTTGACACAACAAATAATTCATATTACATGTTTTTGGACTCTGAAAACCTTACTTTGGCATGATGAGTGGCTCCAAAAAATAATTCCATAAGACATTCTGAAATGAATGTAAGTGAAGTATGCTGATTCTTTTATTATTATAGCATCTACAGTGTGACAATTATTGAACTATATAGAAAAAGGTAAATGAATTACAAACTATGGCATGCACACACTTTATCCAACTTGTAAATGACACTACAGATTTTCGGATTTAGGTTATGACTTGTTCAATATGCCCTCCATCATTGGCATTGATGTGGTGCAGATGAGTAGCAAAATTCCGCATGGCCCACTGAAGATCTGGAATGTCAGTGCTATCGATGACCTGCTAAATGGCTATTTTCAGCTCAGTTATGCTTTTGTGGTTACTGCTGGCCACCTTGTCTGTAATATAGTCCCACAAAAAGAAATTGCATGTGTTGAGATCCAGAGAATATGGTGGCCAATGAGGCCCATGCCTTTGTGTATGCCAGGATGTCAAACCCTCTCCTTCTTCAATGGGGTTGAGCTCTGTCTTGCATGAACCATATCCTGTTGAAACAAAGGTCACTCTGATAATGGGAATGAAATCATCATCCAAAACCTTCATCTAACATTCAGTAGTCACCATGCCATCAAGCAATATTGCACTGATTATTCCACGACTGGACATTGCACACCACACAGTCACGAGTTGAGGATGAACAGACTTCTTGATCACAAAATGTGGATTCTCAGTCCCTCAATTGCACAAACTTTACTTATTAACAAACCCATCCAAAGGAAAGTGGGGTTCATCTCTAAACCAATCCATGTACATGTGCACTAGTTCCCATCATGCCTCGCGACCAGCCACACAGTTTCAACATCCTAACGCAAACTGTTCAGAAGTTACGATGATTTTACTTCATGCAGCTCAAGAATTATCACAATATTTGTCTGACAAACAAGTTTATTAAAAACAAAGATTCCAAGACTTACCAAGTGGGAAAGTGCCGGCAGACAGGCACATGAACAAAACACACAAACACACACACAGAATTACTAGCTTTCGCAACTGATGGTTGCTTCTTCAGGAAGGAGAGGGAAAGACGAAAGGATGTGGGTTTTAAGGGAGAGGGTAAGGAGTCATTCCAATCCTGGGAGCGGAAAGACTTCCCTTAGGGGAAGAAAAGGACAGGTGTACACTCGCACACACACACATATCCATCCACACATACACAGACACAAGCAGACATATTTAAAGGCAAAGAGTAAGGGCAGATATGTCAGTCGAGGCGGAAGTACAGAGGCAAAGAAGTTGTTGAAAGACAGGTGAGGTATGAGCGGCGGCAACTTGAAATTAGCGGAGGTTGAGGCCTGGCGGATATCGAGAGGAGAGGATATACTGAAGGGCGAGCTCCCATCTCCGGAGTTCGGATAGGTTGGTGTTGGTGGGAAGTATCCAGATAACTCGGACGGTGTAACACTGTGCCAAGACGTGCTGGCCGTGCATCAAGGCATGTTGAGCCACAGGGTGATCCTCATTACCAACAAACACTGTCTGCCTGTGTCCATTCATGCGAATGGACAGTTTGTTGCTGGTCATTCCCTCATAGAAAGCGTCACAGTGCAGGCAGGTCAGTTGGTAAATCACGTGGGTGCTTTCACACGTGGCTCTCCCTTTGATCGTGTACACCTTCCGGGTTACAGGACTGGAGTAGGTGGTGGTGGGAGGGTGCATAGGACAGGTTTTACACCGGGGGCGGTTGCAGGGGTAGGAGCCAGAGGGTAGGGAAGGTGGTTTGGGGATTTCATAGGGATGAACCAAGAGGTTACGAAGGTTAGGTGGACGGCGGAAAGACACTCTTGGTGGAGTGGGGAGGATTTCATGAAGGATGGATCTCATTTCAGGGCAGGATTTTAGGAAGTCGTATCCCTGCTGGAGAGCCACATTCAAGGTCTGATCCAGTCCCGGGAAGTATTCTGTCACAAGTGGGGCACTTTTGGGGTTCTTCTGTGAGAGGTTCTGGGTTTGAGGGGATGAGGAAGTGGCTCTGGTTATCTGCTTCTGTACCAGGTTGGGAGGGTAGTTGCGGGATGCGAGGCAGCTGTCATAATGGAGGTACTGTTGCTTGTTGGTGGGTTTGATGTGGACGGATGTGTGCAGATGGCCATTGGACAGATGGAGGTCAACGTCTAGGAAAGTGGCATGGGATTTGGAGTAGGACCAGGTGAATCTGATGGAACCAAAGGAGTTGAGGTTGGAGAGGAAATTCTGGAGCTGTTCTTCACTGTGAGTCCAGATTATGAAGATGTCATCAATAAATCTGTACCAAACTTTGGGTTGGCAGGCTTGGGTAACCAAGAAGGCTTCCTCTAAGCGACCCATAAATAGGTTGGCATACGAGGGGGCCATCCTGGTGCCCATGGCTGTTCCCTTTAATTGTTGGTATGTCTGGCCTTCAAAAGTGAAGAAGTTGTGGGTCAGGATGAAGCTGGCTAAGGTGACGAGGAAAGAGGTTTTAGGTAGGGTGGCAGGTGATCGGCGTGAAAGGAAGTGCTCCATTGCAGTGAGGCCCTGGACGTGCGGGATATTCGTGTATAGGGAAGTGGCAACAATGGTTACAAGGATGGTTTCCGGGGGTAACAGACTGGATACGGATTCCAGGCGTTCGAGAAAGTGGTTGGTGTCTTTGATGAAGGATGGGAGACTGCATGTAATGGATTGAAGGTGTTGATCTACACAGGCAGAGATACGTTCTGTGGGGGCTTGGTAACCAGCTACAATGGGGCGGCCAGGATGTTTGGGTTTGTGAATTTTAGGAAGTCGGTAGAAGGTTGGAGTGCGAGGTGTCGGTGGGGTGAGGAGTTTGATGGAGTCAGGTGAAAGGTTTTGTAGGGGGCCTAAGGTTCTGAGGATTCCCTGAAGCTCCGCCTGGACATCAGGAATGGGATTACCTTGGCAAACTTTGTATGTAGAGTTGTCTGAAAGCTGACGCAGTCTCTCAGCCACATACTCCCGACGATCAAGTACCACGGTCGTGGAACCCTTGTCAGCTGGGATGGGAATGACTCCTTACCCTCTCCCTTAAAACCCACATCCTTTCGTCTTTCCCTCTCCTTCCTGAAGAAGCAACCATCGGTTGCGAAAGCTAGTAATTCTGTGTGTGTGTTTGTGTGTTTTGTTCATGTGCCTGTCTGCCGGCGCTTTCCCGCTTGGTAAGTCTTGGAATCTTTGTTTTTAATATATTTTTCCCATGTGGAAGTTTCTTTCTATTTATTTACATCATCATTAATTTGAACCCAACAATTACGTCTGTTATTGTCTCTGTTGCATTTAGAAATCTTCTCTATCTTCTTACTTTCTCTTTTCGTTTGTACAAGAAGTTTCACTTTGTATTCATCTTCCATTTTTCCGTAATCTACCATACATTTTATCCTGCCTAATTGTACTCAATAATACGTAATTTACTTCCAAACCATAACCTAAAAATTTTCAACGCTTTCAACATAACCGCTGCTATAAAATCCATTGTTCCCAGTTTACAAACATTTCGTGTAAACTCATGAATACTATTTCACAGCTTCAGTTCCTTTCACCTATTACACAACCATCTCAGTTTTTTCCAACAACGTTCGTTTTATTTCCATTCCCGTTTTTCCCACATAACCGATTATTGTTTAGCAGCTTCCCACAGGTTTACACGTTATTATTTCTTCATCAAACAATTGTTAGCCTCATTACCATAACCTGCCAGTACATAACCAGTCCTTTGAATACATTTACACACATATTCTTCGAGATTTTATTCGAAAATTTTTTTCGAATTTTATTTTTTCGCAAATTATTTTTTCGAAACTCTTTTCGAATTTTTTTTTTTTTTTCGTAATTTTCTTGATTTTCCCCACCCTTTAACGTGACCTGGAGACAACATAACTACCCAACCTTTGCACCCATTGTTGTTCACCAACCTAAGTTCAGCACATGATCAACATAGCTCATCTCAAACCAACACTTTTTCGACTTTTTTCACACCTTTATCTCTCCCTATATAAATCTCTATTTACTTTCACTTTAACCTCATATTACCCTTTCCACCTATTAATACCATGTCAACCTCACAACATCCCTACAACGACCCCATTAAATTTTATTTACATTCCCTCCGCAAACATGCCTTCAGCCTAGCCAGATTACGCTCCCATATTTTATTTACTCAGGCTTGTCTGACATTTGGCATTACTCCCAAAGGCCTCACACTTAAAGTTCCCATCTCTGGCTGCAATCCTTCTTTCCATCAGTCCTTATACCAGTTCCAAACAGCACAATCCATAGCCCTCACCCGCCTAATCCTTCACCTATACATCGACGCGGCCAATGAAATCAAAGTCCTCAATCTTTCCTCTCCCACATCCACACCGGCTGTACATAGCATCCTCCTACAGGCCAACCGCAAACTAGAACAACATGCCACCCTCCACCTCAAAAAACTATCCAATCTCCTGGTTTCCCACCTCCGGAAAGGCAACTCACTCACCCTCCACAACCTTTCCAACAAACCTCAACCTCCTCTCATTGCACACAGACCCAGTCTATCCCATCTACTCAATCTCCCACTTCCAGCTCCACTCCCCCCAACACCTCAAAATTCTAGTCAACACAATCTGGAACCACAACACCCCAATTCAGTAGTTAACCTTTCCTCCAAACCCCTCTCCCAATCCAAAACCTCTGTCCTATCCAAAGGCCTCACCTTCAGCCCCACTCCCAGGTTCAACTAAACTGCCCTTGTCAAAGATTTACTGTCCTACACTCGTAGTCTCTGCTGGAAATATCACTTTGACACGAAGAAAAACAATCCTGATCCCACTCCTAATGATCCAACTCCCCAAGACACTATCCAAATTGAACCCTGCCTGCAACAGTTCCGTCCTCCATCACAGCGAGACCCACCTCCTCTTCCTCAAAATCACCCTCTCCAAACCTTCCAGAAATTTCTCACTTCCAGCCTTGCCTCTCAATCTTTCTTGAAAAACCTTAATCCCACTCCCAACATCACCACAGCCAAAGCCCAGGCTATCCGTGATCTGAAAGCTGACCGATCCATCATCATTCTTCCGGCTGACAAGGGTTCCACGAACGTGGTACTTGATCGTCGGGAGTATGTGGCTGAGGGACTGCGTCAGCTTTCAGACAACTCTACATACAAAGTTTGCCAAGGTAATCCCATTCCTGATGTCCAGGCAGAGCTTCAAGGAATCCTCAGAACCTTAGGCTCCCTACAAAACCTTTCACCTGACTCCATCAAACTCCTCACCCCACCGACATCTTGCACTCCAACCTTCTACCGACTTCCTAAAATTCACAAACCCAAACATCCTGGCCGCCCCATTGTAGCTGGTTACCAAGCCCCCACAGAACGTATCTCTGCCTGTGTAGATCAACACCTTCAACCCATTACATGCAGTCTCCCATCCTTCATCAAAGACACCAACCACTTTCTCGAACGCCTGGAATCCGTACCCAGTCTGTTACCCCCGGAAACCATCCTTGTAACCATTGATGCCACTTCCCTATACACGAATATCCCGCACGTCCAGGGCCTCACTGCAATGGAGCACTTCCTTTCACGCCGATCACCTGCCACCCTACCTAAAACCTCTTTCCTCGTCACCTTAGCCAGCTTCATCCTGACCCACAACTTCTTCACTTTTGAAGGCCAGACATACCAACAATTAAAGGGAACAGCCATGGGCACCAGGATGGCCCCCTCGTATGCCAACCTATTTATGGGTCGCTTAGAGGAAGCCTTCTTGGTTACCCAAGCCTGCCAACCCAAAGTTTGGTACAGATCTATTGATGACATCTTCATAATCTGGACTCACAGTGAAGAACAACTCCAGAATTTCCTCTCCAACCTCAACTCCTTTGGTTCCATCAGATTCACCTGGTCCTACTCCAAATCCCATGCCACTTTCCTAGACGTTGACCTCCATCTGTCCAATGGCCATCTGCACACATCCGTCCACATCAAACCCACCAACAAGCAACAGTACCTCCATTATGACAGCTGCCACCCATTCCATATCAAACAGTCCCTTCCCTACAGCCTAGGCCTTCGTGGCAAACGAATCTGCTCCAGTCCTGAATCCCTCGACCATTACACCAACAACCTGAAAACAGCTTTCGCATCCCGCAACTACCCTCCCAACCTGGTACAGAAGCAGATAACCAGAGCCACTTCCTCATCCCCTCAAACCCAGAACCTCTCACAGAAGAACCCCAAAAGTGCCCCACTTGTGACAGAATACTTCCCGGGACTGGATCAGACCTTGAATGTGGCTCTCCAGCAGGGATACGACTTCCTAAAATCCTGCCCTGAAATGAGATCCATCCTTCATGAAATCCTCCCCACTCCACCAAGAGTGTCTTTCCGCCGTCCACCTAACCTTCGTAACCTCTTGGTTCATCCCTATGAAATCCCCAAACCACCTTCCCTACCCTCTGGCTCCTACCCCTGCAACCGCCCCCGGTGTAAAACCTGTCCTATGCACCACCTACTCCAGTCCTGTAACCCGGAAGGTGTGCACGATCAAAGGGAGAGCCACGTGTGAAAGCACCCACGTGATTTACCAACTGACCTGCCTGCACTGTGACGCTTTCTATGAGGGAATGACCAGCAACAAACTGTCCATTCGCATGAATGGACACAGGCAGACAGTGTTTGTTGGTAATGAGGATCACCCTGTGGCTCAACATGCCTTGATGCACGGCCAGCACGTCTTGGCACAGTGTTACACCGTCCGAGTTATCTGGATACTTCCCACCAACACCAACCTATCCGAACTCCGGAGATGGGAGCTCGCCCTTCAGTATATCCTCTCCTCTCGATATCCACCAGGCCTCAACCTCCGCTAATTTCAAGTTGCCGCCACTCATACCTCACCTGTCTTTCAACAACTTCTTTGCCTCTGTACTTCCGCCTCGACTGACATCTCTGCCCTTACTCTTTGCCTTTAAATATGTCTGCTTGTGTCTGTGTATGTGTGGATGGATATGTGTGTGTGTGCGAGTGTACACCTGTCCTTTTCTTCCCCTAAGGGAAGTCTTTCCGCTCCCGGGATTGGAATGACTCCTTACCCTCTCCCTTAAAACCCACATCCTTTTGTCTTTCCCTCTCCTTCCTGAAGAAGCAACCATCAGTTGCGAAAGCTAGTAATTCTGTGTGTGTGTTTGTGTGTTTTGTTCATGTGCCTGTCTGCTGGCACTTTCCCACTTGGTAAGTCTTGGAATCTTTGTTTTTAATATATTTTTCCCATGTGGAAGTTTCTTTCTATTTTATTTACATTATGACAAACAAGTTTTGTTTTTCAAATTTTTGTCACAACATTTTTAATGTCCACAAAAATTTCATTAAATGGTCTTTCCCAAAATTTCTTTTATTTGCTATTATCGCAATATTTGTATAATCTGCAACCTAAATAAATTTTACATTTGGTAATGATACTGGTGAAAGGTTGCTGAGATATACAAAATAAAATAAGGATTGTAAGATGGAACCTTGTGGAATAACTGATAAATTTGGTTCTAGTTAGATGATGCCTGATAGGTGAATATTGGACTTTTTCGTATCAAAGAAAAGTAATTTGAACCATTTTGGAGCATTTACTGTTACACCAAAGTACTCTAATTTACTTCTAAGGTGTTGTGATTTGCACAGTCAGATGCCTTTGACAAATCATGAAGAAGAACCTTTATTAAATCACAAAATGTTTCCCACAATCTTGCATATTACAGTTAAATCTGAACTTGATTTATTTAATGTAAATGCATTTTCTTTAACATAACAGGTCCGAACACTTTCTGGAGAAATGGATGTGTGGTACAACCTCGAGAAGCGCACTGACAAGTCTGCTGTGTCTGGTGCGATTCGCTTACATATAAGTGTTGAAATTAAGGGTGAAGAAAAGGTAAGCTATTTTACATAATTCAGTTATTCTTGAAGAATATGCCAACAATTCCATGCAGCTTTGTTGTACAAGTTGTAGCACTGACATTAGTTTAATAAAAACACATTCAAGAATGTTGCAGTAGCAATTTTATATTTATCAAATGTATTTTTTTTATCATTACTTGTGAAGGTACTTACCGTGATCCAAGAAATAAATATTAATGAGTGCAAACAGTGGCTCATGATGAATATGAAAATCAGTTTTAAATTTCCATCTGTGGTCAGACGAGGATCACTTTCATGCATTCATTCACCTTATAATTCAAATGTTGTTCATGGGACTATCATTTCTTCTTTTATCCCAAGACATGGCTTGTGAGTCATTGATTTGAAAAATATGAATGGTTGTGGGAACCAGAATTTTATGCAGGTTACTGTTAAATACTCATTTTGAACCACAAGGGATTGTCATTTTGTGGTCATTAAATAGAAAAAGCAATGCAAGCCTCTTTGAAGCCACCGATGGATTTGATTTTTGTATTTATTTATTTAACTTTTACACTTCATAGGAACATACTTTTCCAATTTGTATGATATAGTTATTTTGCTCATAGTTGCACTGCCATATTACCTGTAATGTTTCCCAGCTTGCTCAGAGACTGTTACACTCTACTAGAGAATAATGAAAAAATACATTTAAAATAGCATCTTGACGTGGATATAAAAAACCATTTTGACTGAAGATGTGGAGCAGTGGGAAACACTGAACATGTGTTCAGAAGAACAATGATTTGACTCCTTGTCTGTCCATCCAAGTATAGGTTTCCCCTGATTTTCCTGATTCACTTACAGCAAATAAAGTGGTTTTTCCTTTGAAAACGGTATTCCTTATTTCACTTTCTTCCCCAATCTGAGTTTTTGCTCCATCTCCAGTGATCTTATCATTAACATGATATCGAACCCAAATTTTCTTCCTGTTTCAAATTTAGTTTTCTTGATTCTGAAGCTTTATTAGAGTGTGTAGTGTTTTGAGAATTTCTGCATAAATTCTAGAACCACTCGGTCGTCGACAGTCTTGAACACATGATATTTTAAATATAAATGTGAGAGAGCCTATCTACTGTGCGTTGCATGTGTGCATGTCTGAAGTGTGTAGTAAGAAGACTGTAGACACAGCGGTCAAATGGCACTGGCAGATGTTCGGTACAAAAGGAAAACAGCTGAAATATTGTTAAATGGATGCTCATCTTGGACTTGGAAACGATAAAATGTGTATTCATATTCAGGATGAGAATGGACCTGGTTTTTTTGAGCCAACTTAATCTTGTGTGTAAATGAACTTTGTTTCTAACCTTTGGATATGCAGAGACTTACTTGACAGTGTTTGTTTATTTGGAGAATGAGATTTGTAAAAGTTTTGATGTTTGAATATACTTCTTTAAGTGAAGCAAAAGAAACTGTGTACATCTGCTTATTTTTTTATAAGTAGAAAGAGTCTTCAGAAATTCCTGTTCCTAGCAAATATACTTTGGAGAAGATGAGAAAAGGAGGTTGCAGCAGCAAGCTAACCAGCAAGGAAAGTTGGTGGACAATCTCAAGTAAGTTGCATCGTTAAAGAAGTGGGAATTTACACACATACTTCATCACTTTAAGTCATCCAAAGCATTAGAACTTGGCAACCTGTGTGATAGGACAGAAGAAAACAGGAATTTTGAGATGAGATAAGAATATGTTATGTGTTGCCATAGCACCCAAGTATAACAAGATGAAGGAACCATTACAAGAATGAGAATTAAGCCCAGCAATCGAATGAAAAAAAAAAGTGAATGCAACAAAGGGAAATAATAAAGACATAACGTTAAAAGAATGGAGAGAACATCTCAATGTATTAGACTAAGAAGAGATACGTTGTGAACAATTTGACTAAGAAGATCTGGTGTGTGGAGTATACAGCACTCACACGTATTGTGAGGATGCAGATGGGGAAACCAGCCTACATTCGACAGTGCCAGCACCAGCTTCTCTTCACCAGTGTGGACCTGCCGCCACATCCACCCACCTACACAGCGAGAATTCTACGCCGGGTGAGCATGAAATAAAAAAAATTGTTATTCTAGTAAGAAGTGTTAAAAATACTGTAGGGTGAACTTTTACTGTGTAATTGGTATAATTGAAATTAGTGTTAACTGCTCACAACAGCGAAAGTCTATAGAAGCATGGACAGTATACAACAAGTTGGAGAGACAACAGAACCAGACATGGCTATGAGAATTACTAAAGAAGGGCCTGACTAGTCTGAGTTAGTAAATCTAATCAAAGCTCAGAATGTTAAGTTAGACTGAGTAAATGCTCATTTAAATGAAGCTTTAAATGCTTAGAGTCTGCAGTTAAATGCTAAAGTAGACGCCCAGAGTACAACTTTAAATGCTAAATTGGATGTTCAGAATGAAACTTTAGGATTGTTAAGTGCCAAGGTAGATTCACAAAGTAAAGAATTTAGTAATCTGTGTGAAGGCATGGGAGATTTGAAGACTGAATTCGATGCTTTGAATACCAAAGTAGGGAATTTTAAGATAGATTTAAAGAATGAATTGACTAGTTCCCTGCACATTCATGTAAACCAACTGTTCACTGATCTTAGTAACAAGCAGAATGATACTTTCTGAGGTTTAGCAAAAAAGTTAGAATTTGGTATTGAGGAAAAATGTAATATGGTTGAAACCAAAATTAATGAAAAGTTGGGATCATTTGCAAATGTACGTAGTGTTAAGTTTAATGCTGTAATGCAGGGATTGAATACTTTAAAAGAGAGCATCAAAAAGCAAGATAAGGTAATGCAATAACCTTTTATGAGATGTGATGCAGATGCAGGGGGGGGGGGGGGGGGGGTTGTATCAGTGTTGAAAGGGGTGGGTATTATGGATAAAAGCATGGTTTACGAAAATGCATAAGTCATAAGTCATGGCTAACACAAGACACACATCACACCTTTTGGACAACCTTTGCAAATGAGTGTGCCCGATTCTTCACCATTTGCTGTTTCCATAGGGTTCCTAAGATTTCCTTCAGGGACCTCAAGGTGGGAATGTCTGTTTTGTAGGAGATGATTTAACACCAAACCTCCTCTGTCTTCTCACTCAAGTACCTACGAGCTACCTTCCTGAGGAAGGCTACGAGCTACCTTCCTAAGGAACGGGGTGGGAAGGGTTTCCTGCCTTTGAGGCTGTCTTTTTTTCTCTTCTTTTATCCTAGCAACCATTTCTATTTATTTACTTTCTAAACTTCTCATTTGAGGACCTATCTATTTTTCCTTCTGTCCATATTCATCTACTTCTATCACAGAAATACTTCCTGGTTTCTGTGGTTTCCAATAACCTACATTTTATCTTCGATCAGAAGGCTGAAGAATCAGACTACACAAACACACATCTAGATACAATCTACATAAACACAAAGAGATCAAACAATGGAAAATCCAGGATGGAATGTAACAATATCAGAGAAGGAAAGTTGCTACTCACCATATAGCGGAGATGGTGAGTTGCAGTAGGCACAATAAAAAGATTCACACAATCATAGTTTCAGTCATTAAGGCCTTTGTCAACAGTAGACACACATACACACACACACGCACACACACACACACACACACACACACACACACACACACACACACACACACACACACACACACACACACACGCACGCACGCAAACACAACTTGCACACACATCTACAGTCTCAGAGAGCTGAAACTACATTGCGAGTGTTGCAGTTTAGATGGGGGGCAGGAGAGAAGGTGTGGAGGGAGAGGGGGTAAGTAGCGGAAAGGAGAGAAATAAAAATAAAAAAGAGATTAAAAGACTGGGTGTGGTGATGAAATGACGGCTGTGTTGTGCTGGAATCGGAACATGGAGGGGGCAGGATGGGTGAGGACAGTGACTAATGAAGGTTGAGGCCAGGAGGGTTATGGGAAAGTAGTACGTATTGCAGGGAAACCTCCCACTTGCAAAGTTCAGAAAAGCTGGTCCCTACAGTTGGTTTGCCACCAACCTGACCAATCAGACCCAACCAAAGATCAATATTGAACCTTGCCTAACTCAGTTCACTCCTCCATACATCCATGATCCACCCACACTGCCTCCAAACCACCCCTTGTTAACTTTCCAGAATTTCTTATGCTCGAACATTGCCTCACCATCATTGTGTAAGTGCGTGTGTGTATCTGTGTCTACTGCTGAAAAATGCCTTAATGGCCAAAGCTGTTATGTTGTGAATCTTTTTATTTTGCCTATCGCGACTCAGCATCTCCACTATATGGTGAGTAACAACTTTCCTTCTCTGGTATTATAAACACAAAGAGAGACGGATATGCAAACAATTAGGTAACAAATTAGAAAGTTGTGAGAACCACAAACTGTTGTAGAGGGAAAGATATGTGTACATCTGGAAATATGCACACATCGTTTTTTATTATGGTGTTTCTACATTGTCTGTTGATACAAAAACTATCATACACACACACACACACACACACACACACACACATATGAGAACTATGACAATTTCATATCACATATATACCACATAGATTTCTTTAAAAAAAAAATTCACACTGACAAAGTATACATAAGAAGGAGGCATGAGTAATGAAAGAGAATGCAAGCAAAATTGAAGTAATCATGATGTTTATTTAAGGAAAGTCGGTGCAGCAAATACTGTGATAAATTGAGGTGTTGTAGGATAGTGGGACTTGAATAGTGTATGTAAATATATTACCTACTGAATAGTATATAGACATGGAATCTATTAAGCATGTAGAAGTTGAAAAGTAGAGTAGGACTCCAGGGATTAGATAAAGTATTAAGAAGTAAATGAGAAGTGTAGAATAGATTTTTTTATCTTTACCAGAAAATATTTAATTATGGTATGCATAGGAATGTATACTGGGGGTAATGAACCATGAGGCCTATTCAGAAAGAAGAACGGGGGGCGTACCCAGCATTTACTGAATATAAAGGGCAGGTGTACCTACATGGGGATAGGATGACCTGTAGCCTAATAAATAGGGATGTTGTAGAAAGGGGCGTACCTACTAGAATGGATAGGGGAAATGCACTCGAATGGTCAATCCACAGGCAAGGTATAGATACTGATCTTTGGGGGAAAGGACAGTATCATGACAGAAGTCACACATTTTATAGGGATTATTCTGGTAAGTTTGAATTCTATGTACAATGAGCATTATTACATACTATGTAAGTTTGCAAGTGTCAAAAGGAACACTTTCACGTTTTCATGTTGCCCGAGTTCCTCCAAAGTACATAAAATATTAGAAGTAATACATACTTAGGAAAGGTAGTGTTTAAGATGAAAACAGAAAATAGATTACTCAAATCTCACAGACACCTGTAGTTTATGATTGGAAATAAAAATAAAGTCTCTCGTTTCCTAAATACTAGTCAGACTTACTGGATCACTAATGAATACTAAGGTCTTGATATCAAAGTATCACCCAATGTATACTGTTAAAATGTGAATTGTTATTAGGTGTGATATTAATGTACATGATGATTATGTATAAAATATCGCGTGTTCGATCTGAGGAGGGGGATATGAAGTGTTTTGAGAATTTCTGTGTAAATTCTAGAACTACTTGGAGTTTGACTGTCTCCAACACATGATATTATAATTATAAATGTGAGAAGGTCTATCTACTGCAAGTCGCCTGTTTGTGCGTGCAGGTCCAAAGTGTGTAGTAAGAAGACTGTAGACACGGCAGTCAAATGGCACCGAAAAGTGTTTGCCGGGCATGCCATGGAAGTTTAATGAAAGAACATGGTAGATTCAAGGAACTTCTGTGTTATTCCATACTGTTTTATAACTGATTATTGTAGTGAAAAAAAAGGAAGAACAGATGAAATACTGTTAAATGGATGCTCATCTTGGACATGGAAAGGTTACAACATGTTTTCAAATTCAGCATGATCATGGACCTGGTTTTTTGAGCCACCTTTCTCTTGTGTGTAAATGAACTTCGTTTCCAACCTTTGGATACATGAAGAGACCTACTTGACAGTGTTTGTTTATGCGAAGAATGAGATGTGTAAAAGTTTTGATGTGTGAATATCCATCATTAAGTGAAGCAAAACAAACTGCATAAGTCTGCTTATTTATTTACAAATAGAAAGAGTCTTGAGAAATTCCTGTTCCTAGCAAATATACTTCCGAGAAGAAGAGAAAAGGAGGTTGCAGCAGCAAGCTAACCAGCTAGGAAAGTTGGCTCGCAATCTCAAGTAAGTTGCATCGTTAAAGAAGTGGGAATTTACACGCACACTTAATCGCTTTAAGTCATCCAAAGTGTTAGAATGCAAAATGTTTAAATACAAATTCAAACATCTCTTTTGTTTACTTATGACTTATGACTCAGCGATACAGATAGCCGTACCGTAGGTGCAACCACAACGGAGGGGTATCTGTTGAGAGGCCAGACAAACGTGTGGTTCCTGAAGAGGGGCAGCAGCCTTTTCAGTAGTTGCAGGGGCAACAGTATGGATGATTGACTGATCTGGCCTGTAACGCTAACCAAAACGGCCTTGCTGTGCTGGTACTGCAAACGGCTGAAAGCAAGGGGAAACTACGGCCGTAATTATTCCTGAGGGCATCCAGCCTTACTGTATGGTTAAATGATGATGGCATTCTCTTGGGTAAAATATTCTGGAGGTAAAATAGTCCACCATTTGGATCTCTGGGTGGGGTTTACTCAGGAGGACATTGTTATCAGGAGCAAGAAAACTGGCATTTTGCGGATCAGAGTGTGGAATGTCAGATCCCTTAATTGGGCAGGTAGGTCAGAAAATTTAAAAATGGAAATGCATAGGTTAAAGTTAGATGTAGTGGGAATTAGTGAAGTTCGGTGGCAGGAGGAACAAGACTTACTGGTCAGGCGAATACAGGGTTATAAATACAAAATCAAATAGGGGTAATGCAGGAGTAGGTTTAATAATTAATTAAAAAAATAGGAGTGTTGGTAAGCTAATACCAACAGCATAGTGAACGCATTATTGTGGCCACGCCTACCACAGTACTCCAAGTTTATATGCCAACTAGCTCTGCAGATGATGAAGAAATTGAAGAAATGTATGATGAAATAAAAGAAATTATTCAGATAGTGAAGGGAGACAAAAATTTAATAGTCATGGGTGACTGAAATTCGGTAGTAGGAAAAGGGAGAAAAGGAAACGTAGTAGGTGAATATGGATTGGGGGGAATAAATGAAAGAGGAAGCTGCCTGGTACAATTTTGCACAGTGCACAATTTAATCATAGCTAACACACGGTTCAAGAATCATAAAAGAAGGTTGTATACATGGAAGAAGCCTGGAGAGACTGACAGGTTTCAGATAGATTATGTAATGGTAAGACAGAGATTTAGGAACCAGGTTTTAAATTATAAGACATTTCCAGGGGCCGATGTGGACTCTGACCACAATCTACTGGTTATGAACTGTAGGTTAAAACAGAAGAAAGTGCAAAAAGGTGGGAATTTAAGGAGATGGGACCTGGATAAACTGAAAGAACCAGAGGTTGTACAGAGTTTCAAGGAGAGCTTAAGGGAACAATTGACAGGAATGGGGGAAAGAAATACAGTAGAAGAAGAATGGGTAGCTTTGAGAGATGAGGTAGGGAAGACAGCAAAGGATAAAGTAGGTAAAAAGACAAGGGCTGCTTGAAATTCTTGGGTAACACAAGAAATATTGAAATTAATTGATGAAAGGAGAAAATATAAAAATACAGTAAATGACACAGGCAAAAAGGAATACAAACGTCTCAAAAATGAGATCGACAGGAAGTGCAAAATGTCTAAGCAGGGATGGCTAGAGGACAAATGTAAGGATGTAGTGGCTTGTCTCACCAGGGGTAAGATAGATAGTGCCTACAGGAAAATTAAAGAGACCTTTGGAGAAAAGAGAACCACTTGTATGAATATCAAGAGCTCAGATGCAAACCCAGTACGAAGCAAAGAATGTAAAGCAGAAAGGTGGAAGGAGTATATAGAGCGTCTATACAAGGGTGATGTAATTGAGGACAATATTATGGAAATGGAAGAGGATGTAGATGAAGATGAAATGGAAGGTATGATACTGCATGAAGAGTTTGACAGAGCACTGAAAGACCTGAGTCGAAACAAGGCCCCGGGAGTAGACAACATTCCATTAGAACTACTGACAACCTTGGGAGAGCCAGTCCTGACAAAACTCTACCATCTGGTGAGCAAGATGTATGAGACAGGCGAAATACCCTCAGACTTCAAGAAGAATAGAATAATTCCAATCCCAAAGGAAGCAGGTGTTGACAGATGTGAAAATTACAGAACAATCAGTTTAATAAGTCACAGCTGCAAAATACTAAAGCAAATTCTTTACTGACGAATGGAAAAAGTAGTAGGAACTGACCTCGTGGAAGATCAGTTTGGATTCCGTTGAAATGTTGGAACACGTGAGGCAATACTGACCCTATGACTCATCTTAGAAGCTAGATTAAGGAAAGACAAACCTACGTTTCTAGCATTTGTGTACTTAGATAAAGCTTTTGACAATGTTGACTGGAATACTCTCTTTCAAATTCTGAAGGTGTCAGGGGTAAAATACAGGGAGTGAAAGCCTATTTACAATTTGTACAGAAACCAGATGGCAGTTATAAGAGTCGAGGGACACGAAAGGGAACCAGTGGTTGAGAAGGGAGGGAGACAGGGTTGTAGCCTCTACCCGATGTTAGCAATCTGTATATTGAGCTAGCAGTGAAGGAAACAAAAGAAAAATTTGGAGTAGGTTTTAAAATCCATGGAGAAGAAATAAAAACTTTGAGGTTTGCCGATGACATTGTAATTATGTCAGAGACAGCAAAGGACTTGGAAGAGCAGTTGAATGGAATGGATAGTGTCTTGAAAGGAGGATATAAGATGAACATCAACAAAAGCAAAATGAGGATAATGGAATGTAGTCGAATTACGTCGGGTGATGCTGAGGGAATTAGATTGGGAAATGAGACAATTAAAGTAGTAAAGGAGTTTTGCTATTTGGGGAGCAAAATAACTGATAATGGTTGAAGTAGAGAGGATATAAAATGTAGACTGGCAATGGCAAGGAAAGCGTTTCTGAAGAAGAGAAATTTGTTAACATCGAGTATAGTTTTAAGTGTCAAAAAGTCATTTCTGAAAGTATTTGTATGGAGTGCAGCCATGTATGGAAGTGATACATGGACAATAAGTAGTTTGGACAAGAAGAGAATAGAAAAAAATGGCTCTGAGCACTATGGGACTTAACATCTGAGGTCATCAGTCCTCTAGAACTAACACACATCCATGCCTGAGGCAGGATTCGAACCTGCGACCATAGCAGTCACGCGGTTCCAGACTGAGTGCCTTTTCCGCGAGACCACCGTGGCCGGCAAGGGAATAGAAGCTTTCGAAATGTGGTGCTACCGAATAATGCTGAAGATTAGATGGGTACACCACATAACTAATGAGGAGGTATGGAATAGGATTGGGGAGAAGAGAAATTTGTGGCACAACTTGACTAGGAGAAGGGATCAGTTTGTAGGACATGTTATGAGGCATCAGGGGATCACCAATTTAGTATTCTAGGGCAGTGTGGAGGGGAAAAATCATAGAGGGAGACCAAGAGATGAAAACACTAAGTAGATTAAAAAGGATGTAGTTTTCAGTAGTTACTGGGAGATGATGAACCTCGCACAGGATAGCATAGCATGGAGAGGTGCATCAAACCAGTCTCAGGACTGAAGACCGCAACAACAACAACAACTTCATTGTGTCCACAAGGACATTGTTGTCAATTTTCATCACACGCATTGCTGCACTACAGTGTTTTTAACTATGTGGTTGCACTGTATTGCCGTATGTAACCCTTGCCTTGGCATTTTGTTGCAATATTCAGCTGCAACTATTCAGATATATGAGGGTGAATAAAATATAAATGGGACTTTTTTTTAAAAAAAATCATTTATTCAAAGACACAAGGCAGTTGCAGTTTATTTTTTCCACATAGTTTCCCAGTTTATAAATACATTTTTTTCAGAAAGAAGGAAGATTTTTTCATTGCGGCGTCCTATAATGAAGCTTGTTGCTTTAGGAGCCAGTTGTACACAAAACTCTCCATGCCCTCATCATCTTCATACCAGTGCCCACAAAGAGTTTCTTTAAGCTACCCGAACAAAGGGAAACCTCATGGCGATAGGTTCAGGCTGTAAGGTGGGTGATCAAGTTGAATCCAGAGCATTTCCTGTAGTTTGGATACCTTTCCAGTATGGGTCCAGGCATTGTCACTTTGGAGGATGACCTGGTGGGTCAGTTGGTCTCGTCTTTTGTAATTATATGTCTCCCTCACTTGCTTCAATAGCCCACAGTAGTGTACAACATTGATTGTGCATTGTCCATGCATTGTTCGACCCACCCAGGTCGAAAAAAATGGTTGAAAGAACCTTTCGAGGTGACAGTCGACTCTTGGCTTGCCTTCACTAGGGCTCCCTCCCCTTTCCTCCACCACTCCTTACTGTCTTGTTTAGATTCAGGAGAGTAGTGGTGGACCTATGTTTCATTACAGCCGATGGTCTGACTCAAAAGTGCATCACCTTCTTTTGCAAACCTTACTGTAATCCTCTGACAGACCCCCAAACACTTCATCTTTTGATTTCCTGTCATGACTGACCCATCTGAAACACACTTTGTGGAAATATAGGTCATTTGTGATGATAACTTGACAGCTCCCATAAGTTATTCCTAACTTCTCTGCAATTTCCAACACTCTTGCCCATCGATCACCTTCAAGAATGTCTCCAACTGCACAAATGTTTTCCTCTGAATGCTAATCCAAGGATGGTGATCATGTTACCGGTTCCACATCTTCCCACCATTCCTTGAATACTTTATGCTGCACAAACGTATTCCCTTGATAATATTTGATGATCAAACTGTGCAGTCAGTCTCTGGAAAACTGCTGTTACTTGTGCTCCTTCATGAGCAAGAAATTTTATAATTATGTGTTGTTCATTGGAGGGATGTAGATGTTGCTCCATCACCATGAGCTTTAGTTGTGAAGTTGTTGAAGCTGTTGGAAGTATGTAACAGATGGCTCTTTTCACTCCTAACAGCCCCACCCAACAGTACTTGATGTGTTGGTCTGGTTCTACCAGCTGTTGATGCTCAGGAACAAAAATGTTGTTTATATTTGATTCTCCCTCATATCTTAAGATTTTTCATTCTATTCTGTATCCAGGAAACTATTTTTAAGCTTCAGAAATTTTATATGATATTTTCAGTGTAGTGCTGTGTCAGTTTTAGCAAAATGTTTTCTTTGAGATTATTAAACATATTGTTGTTTTGTTAGTTAAATAAATTCCCATATTTTAACAAGCTCATAGTTACTGAATTAATCCACCTTGTTTGTGCCAAAAATTCATTTAATTTTCTGTTATATTTTAATATATCCAATTCAGGACATAACATTAATTATTTGCGGTTTTGAGCATGGCTGTTGTTTGGCAACTGTATATTAGTTTCAGTATAAGATTAAACAGCCAACCGGTTCTACTAGAGGTGTCTTCATCAGAATGAACAGTTGCTAAATCCTTAAATTACATTGCAAAACAGCAAAAGTCAGAATTTTGAGCAGCTATGCTCAAGTCAAAGATAAAACAAAACATTGTAACTTTTACCATGTGTACTCAACTGGGAGCATCAGATTTTTAATTACTTGACTCTGTTTCAGGTCGCTCCTTATCATGTACAGTATACATGTCTTCATGAAAACTTGTTCCATTCTCTATGTGAAGAGAACAGCGGAATGGTCAAATTACCAACAGCAAAAGGAGATGATGCTTGGAAAGTGTACTTTGATGAAGCAGCAGAAGAAATTGTTGATGAATTTGCCATGAGATATGGCATTGAATCAATATATCAAGCTATGACGTTAGTATACATCTGGTTCTTGTACAACACATATGTGTAGCTTGTGTACATCGCCTTCCATGATTTAATAACAGTTTAAGGCTAAGATCTCTTCAAAACCTCAAATGTATAACAAGTTTTTTTTTAGAAATGTTAGTAATACTGTTGTCATTATAATAAAAATGGCGTGCACTCTTAACATATGGGGAAAAAGATAAAATAAGAAACAGTTGGATACCTACATAAAAAAGATAAAACCTTCTGTACTTTAAATTTTGATAATGATTAATGTATCAGCCACTAGCATTCTTTATGTGTGCAGTGACCTCGTCAACAAAATTCAGAGCTTTCTGTATGTAATTGGATCTGTTCATCCGAAACTGTATCTTTAAAGCTGAAATGCGTTAGTTGTCTGTCCAATACACATTGTGTTCTTTAACTGCACCAGAATTCTACCACAAATTGACCTATCAGTTCACAAACCTGCTCATGCCCTCATATTGCTCCCACTCAAGGCCCATCCTGTACAGTTCATACCCAATAAAGTAGATTCCCTAAAATGCCATCCACTCCATCTACTCCAAATTATACATCTGTGGAGTTGAAAGAGCACTTGATATATTGCTACAGTTTACAGGAACCTTTCTGGATTACTTTCGGTGTTAAACTGTTTCGTGCAACCATCAGTGAGGTCCATTGTCTGCTTGAGGTTCACACTCTGCTCCATAAAGGGAAACAAGGCACAAGAAAACAATTCAAGTTATTCGAATGGGGCATGTATGGTTGGTTACCTTATAACATTTTAGACAGGATGTTGATCATGTTACCAGATTTCGGATCCTTCACAGGGAGTTTCCGTGCTCTGTTTCAGCAAATAGTGCTCTCAATTGTAACAACGAACTTTGGTATACTATCTGTCATACCTTTACGTATACAATATCATCACAGTCACTTTATAGTCTTATGTTATAGCTTGAGGTTCACACTCTGCTTCATAAATAATGTGCCTGGAAACTGAGAGGTCTTGGGTTTGAGCCTCAGTTGCATCATGAATTTTTTGGTCTTCATTTTAACCTAGAATTCGCATTTCCATGATATGAGGAGTTGCCAGAAACAACACAAGGCTCACATTCCACACTGAAGTGTAGGTGCCCCTTCCTGGTTGTTAACTGGGTAGCTTAGGGACATGGAAAGCACCAATGTGGCATCCAGTAGAAAGACTTGCACCAGGCCATTGAGCCACATGAAATCATTAGTGTTATTAATAGTACAGCTATGTTTGAAATATGTAAATATCAAACACTAATATATTGCAAATCAATTTAAATAACAATAGTACCCAGCCTAGTTTCCTAATGACCATAATGTTTGTAAGAAACTAAAAAGCCACCTTGGTTATTACAGGATATTAACAAAATGCAAATTAATGAGATACATAACTTGCAAATTTCTTTATTGCAAAGAGTAATTACATTTTTAAGAACTTACAGCTCATCAGAAAACTTAGGAGATGAAATATGGTGAATACTCTTCAAATCTTGTCAGACACATTGGACTGAGTTTTGATCATATGAAGAAATGTTTTAATTGTGTCATAATTCAGAATTGGTGAACACACTTCATATGTAATCTTGTTAACATCAAAATTCTGTTTTGATTTTTACACTGTGAATTAAATAAATGACATGTAAAAAGTCACATTCTGAGGAAAACTGACTTTAAAATGTACATTTGTCGAGCAAGTTTCAAAACAACAACTATGTTCAAAGTGCTGTAGTATTAACTACAGAAACTAAAACATGATATTTCCATAGATAATGGCCACTTCTTAAATATAGAATTTGTTCATGAAAGCCTTTAATGTTTGATATGTTTTTATTGTAATTATTGTTCTCTATTTATTATCTGAGTAGGAAGCTCAAAACATAATCAGACATTTGAAACTGGAAGTAATTCCAACATTTTGGAATCTCTTGACATGGAATGACACACATTATTTTGATATGATTATGAGGAGACATATTTGCCAAGTCTGTTAAAGTACTAGACAATAGGAACGATGATCTTGCAATGTCATCTTACATTTTGTAGCTGTTATCTACCAATGAAATAAAAGTATCTCTCCAATGGAATTATATTTCAGATGTAATAGAACATATTATGCCAGCACTAGCTCTTCTCACAAATTAGGAGTCCATTGCACTAATATTACACAATGTGTGATAGCAACCATGGATTCTAGCTGAGAACTGTGAGTCATATTTCAACGAGTATTGTATTGCAGGATATCAATGTACAGTAAATAATAGGGTCTGTTGACTGTTGCAGAGGATTTTTAAATAATCTTTTGTGTAAACTAGAACCTGGTGGACTCTCCATCACTTTTAACAACTTTGATTACAGGTAAGGGTGGCAATTTTGAAAATATTGGTTGACATATCTAGAAGGCTAAGCTCTGAACATCTGATTTATGTGTGACACAAGATAAACATGTTTATGCAGTTCATTACATTTCAGTGTTTTGTTGTGTTTTGTGGAAATGTGGGGAATATTGCTGACAACTATATACATTTACTTTACAGTTTTCTGATAGTGGTGTTACTGAAATATTTTGATTTGGCCTATTTACCAGAGTCAGTAGAACACATTGAGCAAGAATCAGCGGAGGAGAATGGGGTAGGACTAGTTCAAACAGCTGTAAACATGGAAGCATTTGATGAGTCAGATCTAGGACAAGGAGGACTAGATCAGGATGGTCTAGAACAAGCAGGACAAGATCATAGTGCAAGCAATGTTTTGCTAGGGTTTCGAAGCAAACTGGAAAAGTGGTTCAATACAGAGTTCAAAAAATCTTAAAAATAGACGTTAAAATTTCCAAAGAAATTGATCAAGTGGATGCTAAGCTTTCAAAAGATATTTTGGAAATTGACAATGAGGTCTCAGGTGTAGAGAAAAGGAATTAAAGTCAAAAGACAAGATTTCATAATAATTTAGTTGTTTAGATAAGTTGATTTCAAACTCATTCTTGGAAATGAAAAATAACTGAGTCCTCAGACTGATGAAGTGAAAAATGAGATAAGTGGCCAAGTGACAGCTATATGTGATAAAGCAGAAAAGTTGAGCAAAAGAATGCATAAAGTAGGAGACAAGTTATCAATGCAAACACCAGACTGGGAGGTGTAGAACTGAAAGTAATTGAAGTGGAGTCACTGGTGCAGGAATGAAGTTTCTATTGCAGAAGCTAAGTGCAGATGTGAAATTTAAACTGTCAAGAAGCAAAACACTGATTATATTAATTCTTTGAATAATAAAATTGAGAGCATAAAGAAAGATGTATCTGAGGAAGATAACAATGTAATAGTAATGTAGCCACTTCACATGCAAATTTTATTCATGTGCAAAAACAAGTATAGCAATCACAAAAACGGTCTTGCTCAAAATGATTCTTTAATGTTGGGTGTAATAACTTGTCTAATATGCCTGTGAAAAGTTTCCCCTGGGAGCAACACTGCAAAGATAATTTACTTCCTGAAATAGATAATGATTTAAAAATTAAGTTTGTAAACAGATTTCTTGAGGAAGAAGCATTATTTTGGGTTAACCAACTCAAATGCCAATGTTTGACATTTGATGAGTTTGAGAAAGTTTTTGAAGAAGTTTTGGTCTGAAGCATGGGAGGCTGGAATTATGAGTGCATTTTTAAATCCTTTGTAGCAGAAAATGAAACCTATTTATTGTACATTAAAATCCTGTGGCAAGCCACCAGTTGAAGTCACTCTCAATTCTCAGCTGGACTCTGTGGCTGCTATCACGCATCTCATGACATTAGCACAACAAACACGTAAATTGTGAGAAGAGTAAAATGATTTCAGAGGATAATGTACTTACTTTTTGTCATGACAGTCTCACAGGCACTGAACATGCATTGTTGAGTGTCCCAGGATCATTTTCAGTTCTGGACAGTACTAGCATAATAGTTTCTATTACATTTGAAATAATAGTGCTGGCCACATAATCCAATGGCAGTGATACTTTTATTTTGTTGGTAGATTAACTGGAACACAGTGTAACAGCAGAATGAATGATCATTACTACTGCTGTGTTATACTTTAATAGACATTGCAAATACACCTGCCCATAATCGTATCAAGACAGTATGTGTCATTTCACATCAAAATAATGGAATTACTTACAGTTTCAAATGGTTGATTACATTTTGACCTTCTTGTTCAAACAATAAATAGAGACAATAGTAACAATAAAAACAGATCAAACATTAATAATTTTCATTAACAAATTCTTTATGCAAGTAGTGACTCTTAATTTATGAAAATATCATGCATTTATTTTTTTTTTTGAAACTTGCTCCTTAGATGTATGTTTCAAAGTTAGTTTTCCTCAGATTGTGGCTTCTTAGATGTTGTTTATTTAATTAACAGTGTAAAAATCCAAACAGAACAGAATTCTTATGTTGATAATATTACAAATCAGGCTGTTTTACAATTCTGATATACAATACAATTAAAATATTTCATATTTCAATAATTACTTAATCTGTCATGTTTGACAAGAATTGATGTGTATTATGGGTACTCCATCTAGTATGTTCCTGGATATTCAAGAAATTTTTAAAATGGTAACATTCTCAAACTAGATTTAGTGCTGCTGTTATTTAAACTGCTTTGTAATGTGTTAGTTTTTTTATGTTTGTCTGTTTCAAATGTGGTTGTAATTTTAGCTTTCCTACAGACTGTTCTTTTTGCACAGTATGAGAATGGTAAGTTGACTGTTATGATACTGTATAGGTATAGCTATAGGTATTGCAGGTAGTATAACAAAGTTTGTTATTCCAGTTAAGAACATTGTTTGCTGAAACAGACTGTGAAAACTCAAATGAAGAATCTGATACCTAGTATTATAAAAAGGATAGACTCCTACTCACCATGTAGAGGAGATAAATTGGAGACTAGCACAATGAAGAGACTGCTAAACATGCCAGGTTTCAGCCAAAAGCCTTCTTCTAAGCACATACACATTCACTCAAGCATAGCTCACACACACATGACCCCCGTTCTGGCCACTGAGGCCCGACTGTGAGCAGCTGCACATGATGGGAGAAGCAATCTTCTGTGGTGGTGGTAAGGAGGAGGCTGTGGCGGGGGGAGATAACAGAAAGATGGGTAGTGGGGGGGATGGTAAACTGCTGCTTGTGAGAACATTCAGGGACATGATGGGGAGTAGGGCAGTTGGTTGCAGTCAGGAGGTTAAATTGTGTGGGAGGGATAGGAAAAAGGAGGTAAGTTGAGGAGGAGGAAAAAGACTGTGGTATGTTGGTGGAATAGAAGGCTATGTAGTGCTGGAGTGGGAGCAGGGAAGGTAAAGTCATTCCAGTAGGAATAACAGTACAGATAAGGAGATGTGAACAACAAAGTCTTCATTTCTTTATCTTGCAAGCTTTATGTCTAGCTTGTTTGCAAGTGAGGACTCATGCCATGTGCCCTTATAGTCTCTCTGTGTATTTACACTACAGTACCACCCACATTTCCAATTAAATTAAAAATACATTGAATAAAATTAGGTCTAAAATTATATGTAGGATACATTTCCTATGCATCAGACAGCTCAGCTATTAAAAAACCATTCATAACCTAAAACATGACCAAAGTAACATGCTGTATTGTGTAGTTTGTATGATTTAATAAATTTTAATTAATAATTCATTCACAGGTTTTAGTACAAATTCCCTCTGTTTTGATTTATTATGTCGGTTATCTAAAAGTTTAATGAATAATTCATTTACAGGTTGTGATTTATTATGATGGTTCTCTACTGTCAGGAAGTAACATGTGTATTTTACTGTTTAGGTTCATTGTTATGGATGTATGTGTGCTTTGTCACTTAAAAATTTTCTGCTGGCCAGTAATTTATTTTGAATTTTAATGCAGTCATATCAGTAAAATGTGATATATCAGTGTGCCTATACAACATTCAGTGTGACTTATTTGAATAATGACTTACAATGTCAAATTTCAGGCACTTTCATTGCTTATCAACAAAGTACCTGTGCCCTGGAGTGCCTGCTGTGATGAGTACTCTTCTTGCCAACATTAATGCATATTACGCACATACTACAGCATCTTCTGCTGTATCAGCAAGTGACCGCTTTGCAGCGTCAAACTTTGGAGTGAGTAGTGAATGATACACTGAGATATTCCGCAACTTTATCAGATTACAACAACAATAACAATAACAATAATAATAATAATAATAATAATAATAATAATAATAATAATAACAATAATAATAGGCCCGAACTAACAATAAAAGACACTGCTGAATGTGAATGCTTGAGCACACTGAAGTAATGGAGACAGGAGAAATAAAAAGTTTAATGTATTTCGCTCTTGAGCTAAGGTATACATTGTTGCAGCTTTATCTGAACATAAAATGGAAATTGCATGAATCAAATAGGAAGATGGTGTTGTATACAAACTAATGTTAGACTTAAAGATTAATGAATACTGTTTCAAACAGCACTTTGAATGCTGTACCAGAATAGAGGATGTTATGACACGTTATACAGGCAACAGGCAGTAAATATTTTAAGGGGGGTAGTATGTCAAATGGGCCGACTTCGAGGAGAGGCACCACAGGACATTTTAATTTGCACTGTCTATACTTTTGCAAATAAATTCATAAAACTTTGTGAGCATGACCATAAAGGATTCAGAAGTCACTCTCATAGCAGTGGAAGTTCAAAAACATGAAAAAATAATATTTTTTAAATGTGAAATTTCATTTTTTTTTTCACATACTGTTGGCTGAATTTGTTGCTTTAGGTACACTTTTCTTCATATGTAAGAGAGATTCTTTGATGAATTTTGCACAGCTTACAAACCATACTTACAGGTGTATGAAACTCTAGAATTTATTTAATCTATGGAAAAATGAATGGGTTGTTACATTTTAAACTTCGTATTTAGAGAAAACTCAAATTTTATAGTTAATTATCTCAAGTTTTATTACAGTTTTTAACAGATTTGGGAAATTCTAGAGTTCCATACACCTGTATGTATGGTTTGTATACTGTGCAAAATTCATCGAAGAATCTCTCTTACTTAAGAAGAAAAGAGTACCTACAGCAACAAATGCAGCCAATACCAAGTGAAAAAATGATGAAATTTCACATGTAAAAGAAATTTGTTTTGTTATGTGTTTGAACTTTCTCTGCTATGAGTGTGAATCGTGAATCCTTCCTGGTCATGATAACAAAGTTTTATGAATTTATTTGTAAAAGTATAGACAGTGTTAATTAAAATGTTCTGTGGTGCCTCTCCTGCTCCAAGTTGGTCCGTTTCACAACCTACCCCCCTTAAGATTCAAAAAGTAGTTGAGAAAGATTATGTATACTTAACAACAACAAAAAATAACTATTTGTGGGCACTAAAATTGATTTGCTGATGTAAGTATTGATTGAAGACACTTGGATTTTTTTATGACCACTTTTGGATTCCCAACTAGGTTACAAGCACATATTGCAACTGCCATTGACAATTTGTTTTCAGAACCAACTCACTTCAGTAATGTAGATACAAATTACTAGTGTATAGTTCATATGACCAGGATAGACAGATTTTTAAAAAATGTTGACCTGTTACTTCAAGATTATAAAAGAAAGAAGTAATTTGCAGAGTTGTAAACAAGGACTCAACCAGTGTTTATAGAATGTTTACGGAAAGAATTGTGAGATGAGATTTCTAAAATGAATGGTAGTACTTAAGTTCTGATACTCACAACAGAAGAAAGCATAACATGACACTTCCAGATGAAGAATATTTAGTGACCTCACAGGACAATAACTCACAGCAGCTTTAATGTATTTTGTAGGCATGTGGCAAGACAGGTAGAGTGCAATTCTAGTCACTATAGTAAATAGCACAATGAACGAAAGTAAACTGATGACAGGCTTCAATATCATACATAGATGGCATGTCACAGATATCCACGTCCACACTGGGCTCTGGCACAGAAGGGAGCTGCTGCCGTGGGGGTGGGGCAATCAGGGCTGGTACAGCAGTTTGATCTGATCCATCTCGGGCAGCCTATAAACAGAGGGAGATGAGAGAATCACTGGAACTAACTAACAGGTCTCAGAACCAGAATGCAGGGCAGCTGAAGAGCAGGAGGATAGATAGCACCGAACGGTGGTATCACCACAATGTAAGTGATGGCTGATGTGTTGTCTGTTGCAGGCAGAGATGATTTTCATGGTGTGTCACCATCCAGTTCCCCATGGTTAGAGTGAACATGTGACACTCCTGGTGCTACTGGTTGACTTGTCTTGGCATCTGAAGCCCTGTACCCATACGCACGTGCCTGGCTGGAAGCATGGAGTTAGCACTGCAGACATTATCACAGGCACTGGCAGTGAAGGATGGAGGAGCACGCAGAGTTGATGGCCATGGAAGATTTTGGCAGGTTCTTCTCCCCTATTGGCATCAATATGAAGGAAATAATAAAAAAAAAAATGTAGCAACCCATCAGTAGAAGGGTCATTCACATATTCATTTATATGTGTTTTAAAAGCTTTCTTGAATATTTTGCCTCGCCATTTGATTGGGGATGGAAAGGCAGAGACAACAGGTGTTGATGCCACTTCAGCACAGAACTCACTGAAAACCCGAGAACAAAATTGTAGTCCATATCCAACACCAGAGGAAGTCCTGCAGTACAGAAAATTCTGCTGAGCACTGCGACTGCAGCCTCTGCACTCATTGTCTGACAGCTGACCACATACAGAAAGTTGGAGTACACATTTAGGACTATCAGCCAGGTAGTATCCAGGAAGGGGAATGCGAAGTCGACATGAATCTGTTCCAGCAGGAGTAGGTGCATCGGCCAGAGTGAGAATGTTTAGCAGGGAGCCATTTGCTGTTGTTCACGCTGGTACCACTTGCTGATAAGGTGTTAGATGTGATGGTCTATTCCTGGCTAGTTCACATGGTGATGGATGAGCAGTAAAGTTTGTGAGACACCCCAGTGACCTTGGTGCAAGAGCTATAATATTTTTGGGCACAAAGGTTCCAGCAGGACAACACAGGGAGAACGTTGATCCACTGTTATTAGGATAACTCTGCCCACCAAGATTAGCCAGTATTAGAAATGAAAGTGATGTTGCAATAGATTGGAATCTCAAGTGGGAATACAGTCCGGCCATCCATGTTGTATATATCGCCATACCTGTTGTTAAATGATCTCCTTGGCCTCAGCTGCAGCTGCATTGGTACCCATCATGGGAAAAGCATCATCCACCTGTTGAGCCTCTTTGTCCAATGGGAAGCACAAAATCTCGCCTTGGTTGAAGTCAAGGTTGGGGCTCATCAGGACATGGGTTAGGGCATTCACATTTGTGTGTTGAGTACTACTGCAGAAGTGAATTTTTTAATTGTATCAGCTAAGAAAGAGTGACCAGTGCTAGAACTAGTGGGAAGTACTATCAGTCAGCTTTGTTATGGGACTGAAGAGAGAGATCAACAGCTCTCTAAAGAGGCAAATTATTGTTCTGTATTTGAATACATTGCAAAGGTGATAGCAAGGGCCTCTTTTTTGATTTGCAAATATCAGGCCCCACTCAGAGGCTTCTGCTGCTGCATCTAGCTGTTTTCCCAGTTGAAATTTTTTGCGAAATAGTGCTGATAGGGAGGGCCTTCTTCAGGGTCTTGAATGTCTGTTCACATGCCTCTGACAATACAAAAGACATACCCTTCTTTCTTGTTGAGCAGGTGTACAGTCAATGCCAAATCTGGGATAATTTTTCTGCAATACCTGATTTTCCCCATGAGTGACTGAAACACCTTTAAATTTGTGGGGAAAGGAAGTGCAACCAGTTTCTCTGTGCCTGTAATATCTTTGTGTTTATGTTAATGACCAGGACTTTTCGTGGTTCCTCATCCAGGGGTAGTATTATGCAAGGTTCAGAGAGATTGACCTTCTTGAAATACTGGCCTCTTGTGAGTGTAGAGAAAAGCACAGGCACAGTTTCCTTGACAGATTTTTCAATTAATCAAAAGTGTTGCCAACTCACTTTGCAGACATGGTTTCAATGACTTCAAGACTGTCAATCCATCAGGCTCATTCTCGATGGCACCCAGTAGTGCAAGGGGCATGGATCATGCTCAGCAGTAGCAAGTGAATGCCGACTTCTTTAATATAATGTGTGCTGTAAAGTTCTTCACTTTTCCTAGACCCCCCGCCCCCCTCCCACAGAGAAAATGCCAGAGTAATCCTTACTGAGGGTTTCCAATTCACAAAAAAAGTACTTGTTCTGAGACCAGGTGGACCGAGGCATATGTGACCAATTCTAAAATAGAAAATACATTAAGGCCAAATAGATTCTTTGTACCTGTACTGTGAACAACATGGAAGGTAAGGTGTCATATCTCATTTTTGTATATCACCACAGTTGTGAGTGATCATTGAGTGGAATGTGTTAGCAGCACTAACAGCTAGAGATACATTTGAAAGCTTAACAAGGATGCACAGATACCAGCACAAAGCAAGCATGATGAACAGTTTCTTAGGAGACACCACTGTGGCTTGAGACTACAACAAAACCATGTTAATGTCTATTAGGTCCTGTGAAGGTGAGTATTTTTTGTTCAGAGCACAGCAGCCAGAAGCAAGCTGTACTTCCTTCTGGCATGTCTCACTCTGTGCCCACTTGTTGAAGTAGTCTTCTCTGATATGCATTCAGAAACAGTCTAGGCATGACTGAAACGAGGGTGTGTCAGGGGCTGAGACTATTTTCCTTTCTTTCTGGGAAGGAGCTGGAGTGTGGCAATGGTTGCACTCTACTGTTGCTACATTTTCTGTGTTGGCTAAGTTGGATTCTCTGCTGGGTCTGAAGTGACAGCTCCTGTCTCGCCCCACAATTCTAATCAGCGAGCCCTTGCCTAGAAAACTGCAAAGGACTTAGCCCATTTTAAAACGTCCTCCAAAGTAGAATCCTCAAATTGTAGAGCTTTCTGATGCACGTTTTTTTCCAGAGGTGCCCAAATGATCGCGTGCTTAATCGACACCTCTGCATATGATTCCTTATGTACTGGAGTCAAAAAATGGCATTTCCAACTGAGTCCCAGCGGGTGAGCTTCCCATGTGCTCTATGACTCATTGGGCTGTTTGTGACACCAATGGAATTCCACATGGGATGCAGTGATGTGAAAGTAGGTAGTTAATGGAGCATACATTTTGTCATAGATCAGGTGTGTCAGTTCTGTGAGAGGGGCCAATTTGCACAAAAACTGGTATGTTCTGGGCAAGATCTGTGACAGGAAAAGTGATTTTACCACATGTGAGTCCGATATCTGGAATGCAGCAAAGTGCTGCTGGGGTCACTTCTTATATGCTTCCCACTGTTCTGCCATCTTGTAGTGAGGAAGGAGTCATGGCAAATTTGTAGCCGATAGCTGGGAGAGCTACACTTAAAACAAGGCTTCCTTACATTTCTGGACCTCTAACTGCTGTTGCAGAAATTTCTGTTGTACAACTACCGTGACACACCCAGTGGCCTGTCGGTGAGGGTCTGTGGTTACATAACTAACATGAAGAATGCCCATTATCATCAGCAGTCATGGTATAACTCACAACATAAAAAACATCAGACAACACCTCCAGAACCAGTGTATTTAATTATCTCACAGGGCAAAGTTCATAACAGATATGATGTATGGGGTAGCATAGTAAATAGCATGATGAGTGAGAGCAAACTAAGGGTGATAGCATGCGTACATTGCATGTCACAGGTGATGCTGGTTGGTGCCTGTGCAGCCATCATGCACGATCACTCGGCTGCAGTAGGAGGGGAGGGGGTAATATGGAATTCTGCAGTGGTCTGTCTTTTTACTGTTCAGTCATATGGTCATGTGACAGTGCAGCCAAGAATGGTTCAAAATGAGAGACAATTATGTATAACTCATGGAAGGAAACAAGTATAATTCTATTAGCATATTGTTTATCTGACATTTTGTTTCTTTTTGTAATTACTCATGTCTTTTTCTCTCTGTTTTCTGTACTCATTGTATTCTTTTCTATCTGATTTTAGAAGGAGAAATTTGTTAAGCTGCTGGACCAATTGCACAATTCACTTCGGATAGATTTGTCAATGTACCGCAACAACTTTCCAGCATCGAGCCAAGAAAAACTTATGGATCTTAAGTCCACTGTGGATCTGCTCACCAGCATCACTTTCTTTCGCATGAAAGTCCAAGAACTTTCTAGCCCTCCACGTGCAAGCACAGTTGTGAAAGACTGTGTAAAAGCATGTCTTCGATCTACATATCAGTTCCTCTTTGAGAACTGTTATGAGCTTTACAACAGAGAATTCCAGGTCAGTATCAAGGAAATGAAGGTGTAATTGTCTAAAACAAAAATTGGCCATGAAGGAAACAAGTAAAACAAAAACATAGTTGTGTTAGTTTATTTATTTTAACTACCTATGTTTAATTACTAAAAACAGATCAAATTATTTTAAAAGTGCTTGAAGTATTTTGATAATATCAGTGACATTAATTGAGCATTTCTAATTTACTCCTTTATTCATTCATTCTTATCTTGCTTTTTGGTTGTAAATAAGGCTCATATACACAAACTAAAACTTAACTTGCAATTTCACATGAGGAGCAGCGCGATATGTGTTTCAACTTTAGCAATACTGATTTATTTTCCATAACATATATTACCAATGGAGAAGTGGATTCTTCCTGCCCGTCCTTAAAAAAATGTAAAACAGCTTGTTAATTGTTGTTGACATATATTAACAACATACTTTTTAAAGAAATGATGATGTGTAAGTATGGTCCACAACCTTCACAAAGTAACATGCTTTAGATAATGTGTACTGTGTAAGTTTAACAGAAAAGATTGAAAACATTTATGAAATCAGATATAAAACTTTGTTAAGTATTATAATTTTTTCCCAACTTTTCAAAATATAGAGTGTCTGACTAGAGAACTAGAGCAGTTGTAGATGAATGTGTCAGAGAGGAACTGTGAGTAGAGTGCTCAGGTTGGGATCTGTCTTGTGATGGTGAATCTTTTTGTGATTGTCAGCTTGGTCTCATTGATAAGGTATCTAAGAAGGAAGCAGAGGTGAGATTAGAAGTTTCTAGAAGGTTATTGAAGGACAGTGGAAGGGGAATAGTGAAGGAATGTCATTTATAAAGAGGCAGAAGATTTCCGTGCACCTTTTTTACTGTAATTAGCTTATCCATATCTTAGATGCTCAGCAGCCATCTTATTTGATATTTGATTAAGGGTGCAGCCAAAGGCACAGTGGTGAAATACTGCAAATCAATTTGAAAAAGCAAGATTCAAATACTTAATGAGCCATCTCAATTTAGATTTTATGTTTGTTCTCTGACCCACTTCCAGCACTTACCAGTAGTATTCATTCAAGAAGCCAATGATTGATTCCACACCCAATCTTCTCCCTACCTGGGCTAGTGCTCTGCTTTTAATGATCTCACTGCCATGAAGACTCCAGTAAATCTTTTTATTTCACACTGATGGGATAACTGCCAGCATAATTATGATGGCTTGCAATTAAGCAGTAATGAAAAATGTCTTAACTTCATAGGTTGACCCAAATGAAGCCAAAAGGGACCAAGAGGATCATGGGCCTCGCCTGGATAGTTTGGATTTCTGGCACAAACTTATTGCACTCATAGTGTCTGTCATAGAAGAAGACCGCAATAGTTATGCTCCTGTACTGAATCAATTTCCTCAAGAGCTCAATATTGGCCAGGTAAGTTAGTTGAAACCTTTTTTTTTAAGTGAAAATATTTGAACGGCTCTGTGTTTTATGCCATTTGTTTCACTCTTTTGACCTGAAAACCTGAATTCTGTTGGAATAGCATTTTCCAGGCTTACACATGTAAGCCGTAAATGCTGCTTTCTTGACTGGAATAGTGGTCCCTAATTTGTAGCTCTGCCCAATTTCTCCAATTTCATGTTTTTTGTGACTCTAAACCATAAATTTATAGCCCCTGTGAAAAACCCGTAAGACCAGTGCTAAAAATTCCCTGATTTTACATTTCTTCCTAGTAAGGTTTACCTTGATTCTAAGTTTCTATTCAGTGTCTCATTTGACTTTTTCCCATTTTCATCCTATTGACACTTGTGAGGGGTACAGACGGACAGCAGTTATGCAAAATACTATAGAACATGTTTGCTGAAAATTGTCTTGAGCAGCTAGCTTGGCATCCCACATGCAAAGGAAATATCTTAGACCTTTCAGCTTCAAATGGGCTGGACCTTATCATCACTGTCAGTATAGAAATGGGGATTAGCGATCATGATGCCTTTACAACGACTATGATTATGAAATTCAGTTTCTGCTAGATAGAGCAGATAAGCACTTATTAACATCTCACTCAGACAGTGAATTGGCATCACTTAGTTCCAAGTGTATAAATGATGGAAAAGACCCACCATGGTTTAATAACAAAATTCGGCAGATGCCGAGGAAGCAGTGGCTGTTGCACTGTTAGTTCAAAGGGGAATGCATAAATGATGACAAACAAAGGTTAGTAGAAATTCATATGTTTGTGAAAAGATATATGCAGAAAACATACAATTACTGCCACCATCACAGCTTGGCAAAAATCTGGCAAAGAACCTGAGAAAATTCTGGTCATATATAAAATGGGTAAGCGGGTCTAAGGTGTTCGTTCACTCCCTTGTTCATCATTCTAGTGTGGCAATTGAAGATAGCAATACGAAAGCTGAAGTTTTATATTTCACATTCAAGGAATCGTTTGCACAGGAGAATCATACAAACTTACCGTCATTTGACCATTGGATAGACTCTCATTTCGACGACAAAGTAATAAGCATACCTGGCATAGAGAAACAAGAAAAGGATTTGAAAGCAAATAAATCACCAAGTCAGGATGGAATCCCAGTTTGATTTTACACAGAGTGCTCTCCAGCACTGGCTGCTTACCTAGCTTGCATTTATCATGAATTTTTCGTCCAGCACAAAGTCCCAAGTGACTGGAAAAAAGTGCACTTGATTCCTATATATAGGAAAGGTAACAGAACAGACCCACAAAATTACAGACCAATACCCCTAACTTCTGTTTGCTGCAAAATCCTTGAACATATTTTCAATTTGAATGTAATAAAATTTCTTGAGGATGGGAAGCTTATGTGCATGAATCAGCATAATTTTAGAAATCAAGGCTCATGCAAAACTTCGCTTGCCATTTTCTCATGATGTATTGAGAACTACTGATGAAAGACAACAGGCAGATTCCATATTATTAGATTTCTGGAAAGCATTTGACATGGTTCCCCATTGCAGACTGTTAAAAAAGATACAAGCATATGGAATTAGTTCACTGATATGCGAGTGGCTCCAAGACTTCTTAAATAATAGAACCCAGTATGTTGTCATTGATGGATTTCAGAGACAAGGTTATCATCAGGAGTGCCCCAGGGAAGAGTGGTTGACCGCTGTTGTTCTCTGTGTACATAAATGATTTGGCTGTCAGTGTGGGTTGTAGTCGTTCGCTGCTGATGCCGTGGTGCATGGTAAGCTGTCGAAGTTGAGTGACTGTACGAAGATAGAAGCCGATTTAGACAAAATTTACAATTGGTGTGATGAATGATAGCTAGAAATGTAAGTTAATGCAGATGAGTTGGAAGAGCAAACCTGTAATCTTTGGATACAGTATTACTAGTGTCCTGCTTGACACAATCCAGTTGCTTAACTATATGGGCATAATGTTACAAAGCAATATAAGGTGGCACAAGCATGTAAGAACTGTGGTAGGGAAGGTGGACGGTCAACTTTATTGGGAGTATTTTAGGAAAGATTAGATTAGATTAGATTAGTGTTTCATTCCATAGATCCATGCTGAGGAGATCCTCATGGATATGGAACATGGATTTTTTTTTAAAAAAAAAGCTGAAATAGCGATACTAATTTTTGTTCCTGAATATACAATACAAGAAAGATGTACTGAAGGTTAAATAACGAACTGTGAAGAGAAACAGAGCAGGCTAGGAAAAAATGGCTAAAAGAGGAATGTGATGAAATTGAAGAACTGGGCAGGAAGGGAAGATATGACTTACTATAGAACAGAGTAAAGAATGGGAACAAAACAGAGCAGGAAGTGTTACTATGGAAATTTTAAGTAAAGACGAAGAGGTAGTGTACAAAGATCGTGATGTTGTCCTCCAGAGATGGGAAGAATATATAAAAGAGCTATATGACATAAATAGCAAACCAGAGACTCTGGAACTTGAATCACACAACAGTGTAAGTGATGACAAGAAAGGACAGACCGTCATAATGGGAGAAGTAAAGTCTGCCATAGCTGCAATGAAAAATGGCAAAGCGGTAGGTACAGATACAATACCAGGAGAAATACTAAAATGCTTGAACCATGATGGAATAAGAGAAATATTAAGGTTATGTAATAAAATATATGGCAGGGGTGATTGGCCTGAGGACTTTCTGACATCAGTAATGATTCCATTACTGAAAAAACAAGGAATCAAGAAATGCAGCGAACACAGGACAATCAGCCTCATTTCACATGCAGCCAAAGTGATGCTAAGAATAATTAATAAAAGACTTGAAAAAGTAATGGAGGAGAATCTTGGTAAGGAGCAGTTGGGAGAAAGGTCTATTAAAAAAGCAAGAGACCTCTATATGTGCTTCATCGATCTAGAAAAGGCATTTGATAATGTGGTTTGGGACAAACTGGCAACTATAATGAGGGAAAAGAGAAAGGAGTGGAAAACCAGAAGACTTATAAATTCATTATATCTTAATCAAAAAATTTCAGTTAAAGTGAGAGGAGAAAGTACAAACTGGATTGCACTAGGAAAAGGAGTAAGACAAGGATGCTGTTTATCACCTACTCTTTTCAACCTCTACTTGGAAAATATGATTGACCAATGCTCATTAGATGTCAAAGGAGTAGAAATTGGAGGAAGTAGGGTAGTGTGATTGAGATTTGCTGATGACATGGTCCTTCTAGCCACAGGGGAAAAAGAATTACAGGATTTGGTGGACACCATTGCCACTAATGGAAAAAAAATATGGAATGAAAATTAACACCAATAAAACAAAAGTATTGGCACTAGGAGGAAATAAGGGAATAAAAATTATGCTGAATGGAGAAACACTACAACAGGTGCAAAATTTTAAGTATCTTGGAAGCAGGATAGACACCGACTGGAAGTGCACCACAGAAATTAAAACAAGGATAGCAATAGCAAAAGAGGTGTTTTATAAGAAAAGGAGAATCTTCTGCAGCGGTCTGGACAGAGAACTTAGAAAGAGACTCATAAAATGTCTTGTATGGAGTGTTCTTCTATATGGTGCTGAAACATGGACTATGAGGAAAGAAGACAGAGAAAGGCTGGAGGCTTTTGAGATCTGGACATGGTGGGAGATGGAAAGAATAAGTTGGATGGACAAAGTAAAAAATGAAGATGTGCTGAGAAGAGTGGGAGAGAAAATACAGTTACTAGATGTAATAAAGAGAAGAAACAGAAATTGGATTGGACATATATTAAGAAAGAATGACGGACTGATAAAAACAGTTTTAGAAGGTTATGTAGAAGGGAAAAGGAAGCAATGAAGGAAGAGATTCGAGATACTGGATGACATGATGGACGGTACAACATACAACAGCATTAAGAAGGAAGCAATGGATCGCAGAAAATGGAGAAGGAAAGGAACTGGTAATATAGCAGATAACTGATGATGATGATACGATACATCATTTTTTAAAGCTATAATAGCAATACTAATAGTATGAGTATATACAATACATCATTTGTTTCTCTTAAAAAAATTCAGTGATGGAGTAGCAGGAGTTCGCCACTAGTAAGTCTTTCAGGCTCCTTTTAAATGAATCGTTATTTGTAACTAAATTTTTTCTGTTTGCTGGTAAATTAGTGAACATTAGTGTTCTTGAGTAGTTGACCCCTTTTTGAACTAAAGTAAGTGCTTTTAAGTCCTTGTGCAGATCATTTTTATTCCTGGTATTGTATGTATGAACTGAGCTGTTTGTTGGAAAAAGAGATATATTATTTATGACAAATTTCATTAAGGAGTATATATACTGAGAAACAGTAGTGAGTATAGCCAGTTCTTTGAAGAGGTTTCGGCCGGCCGCGGTGGTCTAGCAGTTCCAGGCGCTCAGTCCAGAACCGCGAGACTGCTATGGTCGCAGGTTCGAATCCTGCCTCGGGTATGGATCTGTGTAATGTCCTTAGGTTTAAGTAGTTCTAAGTTCTAGGGGACTGATGACCACAGATGTTAAGTCCCATAGTGCTCAGAGCAATTTTTTGAAGAGGTTTCTACAGGACGGCCGTGAATTTACTCCATAAATAATACGTATTACACGCTTTTGGACTCTGAAAACTTGAAGAGTTACCCCAAAATATCATACCATATGACATTAGGAAATGAAAGTAGGCAAAGAATGCAAGCTTTTTCATTTTTATGTTGTCTATGTCTGGTAACACTCGAATTGCAAATACAGATTTGTTAAGGTGTTCCTGCGGTTCTGTAGTGCTCTCCTCCCAACTGAATTTATTATCAAGTTGTAATCCCAGGAATTTAAGACTGTCAACCTGTTCTATTTCCTTTTCTTCATACTTTATGCATATGCTGGGTGGAAACCTCTTACAGGTTCTGAATTGCATATAGTGAGTCTTTTCAAAGTTTAATGTCAGTGAGTTGGCTTTAAACCATTTATTAATATCCCTGAAAATATCATTTGCAGATCTTTATAGGACTACACTCAACATACTATTTATTGCAATACTTGTGTCATCTGCAAACAAAACAAACTCTGCTTCTGGCAGTGTAACTGATGAGAGATCATTAATGTACACAAGAAAAAGCAATGGCCCTAAGATGGATCCTTGTGGGACACCATTTTGGAGCACTGCCCGTGACACCATGGAATTCTAATTTATTTAAAAGCATGTTATGGTTCACACAATCAAATGCCTTTGACAAATCACAGAAAATACCTGCTACTTGTAATCTGTTATTTAATGAATTAAGTAAATTTTCACTGTTGCCGTAAATAGCCTTCTCGATATCAGAACCCTTCAGAAATCCAAACTGTGTTCTTGTTAATATGTTATTTTTGGTCAGATGGTTGAAAAGCTGCCTGTACATTACTTTTTCTAAAAATTTTGTGATTGCTAGAAAAAGTGAAATCGGTCTGTAGTTTGATGGCACCTCTTTATCCCCTTTCTTGAATAGAGGCTTAACATCTGCATATTTTAACCAGTCAAGAAATGTCCCAGTTATAGTTAACTGGTTACACAAGTAACATAGAATTGTACTAAACTGACAACAACATGCCTTAATTAACTTTGGTGATATTTCATTGTAACCACTACAATGCTCCGTTTTTAAAGATTTTATTATGGAAGCTATTTCTTTTTGTGAAGTGAGTGACATATGAGTCTATTTGTAAAGGCTAGTTTCAGATATTCAAGGGCATTATTTACTGATCATGACAATCCCATTCTATCTGTAATGGATATAAAGTACTTGTTAAATAGATTTGCCACACTATACCCATCGATTACTAATGTGTCATCTACCCTTAATGCTATTTGCTCCTGTTCCTTTCTGGTTCTACCAGTCTCCTCTTTCACTATATCCCAAATTGTTTTTATTTTGTTCCCTGACATTGCTATCTCCTTCTTGTAGTGCATTTGTTTAGATGTCTGAATTACTTTTTTTAATATTTTACAGTATTCCTTGTATTTAGCTAAATCATCAGCATTGAAGCTATTCTTGGTCGACAGATACATTTTCCTTTTTTTCTTACAGGAAATCTTTATTCCTTGTGTAATCCATGGTTTTATTATAGTCTTATGTTCAATTTTAGTAACTTTAAGAGGAAAACAGTTTTCAAACATGGTACTGACATTGTTCATGAATGTGTTATATTTTTCATTCATGTAATGAGCACTATAAACATCTTTCCAGTTCATATCTTTGAGCAGTTTTCTAAAACACTCAATTTTTGGTTGATTGACTACTCTCCTGTACTCAGATTTAGCAATCTTGATAATCTGCTTAGAATTTACATCTAAAACAAGGAGCTGCATGTCATGATCTGATAGTCCATTTATTTCAGGTTTTATGATATGTTTTTGTTCCTTTGATTTGTCTATAAAAATGTTATTAATGGCTGTCCTTGAGGATTTAGTGATTCTAGTTGAAAAGTTTACAGTGTGAGTTAGATAGAAAGACAACATTACTAACTGCAGTTAATTATTACTGGAAGATAGCATTAGAAAATCTGTATTAAATTTCTTTGTTTCTTCCTGTTAAACAACACAAAAGAGCTTCTAGATGATTTGTGAATAGATTATAATTTCCTGCAGGTGCTCGGTAAATAGTTACTATTATATAGGATCTGTTATGGAACTCTGCTTCTGTTGCACATGCTTCTAGATGCTGCTCTAAACAGAATTTATTAATGTCAATGTTCTTGAATTTATGGCAGTTTTTAATAAATGTGGCAACTCCTGCTCCATCCATATCAACTCTGCAGAACTATGAAATGTCTAACATATCTATACCAGTGGTCACTTGAGTGGTTCACCTATAAAGGAGACCTATTCTTGAGTTCTGCTAGAGTGTTTGGGATCCATACCATGTTGGACTGAAGCAAGACATCAAACCAATTAAGAGGTGGTCTGCTAGATTTGTTACCAATAGGTATGAATAACACATAAGTGCTAAGAAGATGCTTTGGGAAGTCAAATGGGAAACCCTGGGGCGAAGGAGACATTCTTTTTTGAGAAACATTATTGTGAAAATTAGATAACCGGCATATGATGCTGACTGCCAAATGATTCTGCTGTTAGAATGAAATTTTCACTCTACAGCAGAGTGTGTGCTGATATGAAACTTACTGACAGATTAAAACTGTGTGCCGGACCGAGACTCGAACTTGGGATCTTTGCCTTTTGTGGGCAAGTGCTCTACCAACTGAACTACCCACGCATGACTCACACCCTGTCCTCACAGCTCTACTTCTGCCCGTACCTCGTCTCCTACCTTCCAAACTTTACAGAAGCTCTCCTGCAAGTTCCGAGTGGAACAAGAAAGGAAATGACAAGCAGTGGCACAGGGTACCCTCTGTCATGCACTGTATGGTGGCTTGAAGAGTATCTATGAAATGTAGAAGTAGATGATGTTACTGAGCGAGTTACAAGTGGAACAGAAGACACATGGTTTGCACCATGGGTGGTGGCAATGTTAAGGTAATGTTTTAGGGCATTGTGGAGAGGGAAGATGTGAAAGAGGAGGTGCTGATGTGATCCATGAATGGTGTTGCCAACATGTCTTGCAAAATTTTGCTTCACCACACAATTATGATACAACTAGTCCTAGTTTACTGCAATAATGGAGAAACAAGTCGATGCAAAGTGTTCTGGGCTGAGCTGACACGAGACAAAGGGGCCCAGCCATCACATTTTCTTGTACCACTTGTAACTCAGTGTCATCTTTTTGCACGTATTTCCAATGTTTTGCATTCAGCAACAGTATCAATCGTTAACCTTTTAAATTCAAACACTTAGTTTTCAAGAATATGCTCAGTCATAATTGAGGAAACATCGCCCATTTGGCTAGTGAACTCTTATTTTCTGGTGACTTATTAAGTCAGCCAGTAGCCAGTGCAATCACCACACCACACTAACAGATCTAAAATGAGCTCACCTATTGGATATTTGGAGAGGAGGAGTGGCCCTTCAGTGACAGGAGTGCAGGTAGGGGTGAAAGAATTTTGTGAAGTGCTGAAAATATACTCTTCATGCAGATAATGTGCTATGACAGAGATGTTACCCAAAAATAGAACAAGGGTTTTGTGAGAGCTCATTTTAAAGACTTTTGTGTTCAAATCTGACATGATACAACTACATAGAGTACTCACATATATACTTCGCAGTGCATACACCACCCACTGTAGATCATAAAGATTTGTAGCAAGGATGGGGGGCATGAAGTTAAACTGTGCTACCGGCACTTTCTTTCTGATTTACATTTTACACAGAACATAGATATTCACTGAGCCAGCTTCTAATAAGCTTGTAACATCAGTTCGGAAAGTAAACTCATTATTTCACATATCTGTTTCTCTCATCAAGCCTAAAATAACACTTTCATGGTGGTGAGTATATGAAATGTGGCTTGTAAGAAGAGCATTAAACAATAACAGCAGTGGTGACAAATTATGTCATTAAGCAGATCTCCGGTCTTATACTTATGGTTTATCCACTTAGGCTGCTGTGATGTTCTTGGTTTAATGCAACATGTTCATGATTTTTACTTTTTTCTGGGTGAACATAAAGGATGATCTCTCAAAAATGCATGTTTTGAAGGTATAATTTGTGCCTGTAGTTGTCAGAAAACAGATTGATTACCTTGTACCCAGATTCCAATTTCAATTGTTTTAAGAATTTTTACCTGCTGTCACACATCTGTAATTTTTTGAGAACTAATTAAATTCATTACCACAAATTATTGTATAAACATATTGTTGTATATTTAAGTTCCTTCACTTAAACAGATTTTATACAAAGTATTAGAGAGGGTTACAATTTTTAATCACATATGCCAATTACACTTGGTTTTGCTCAAATTTTGTGTATTTTTAACATTATCCTTGATTCTGGAATTTTGTGAATTTTTTGTTTTTTACGTCTGAACCACATGAAAACATAAAATGGCAGTTTCGCTGTATTTGCTGCTTAATATCTTGTTAAAAAAACTGCCACTGTATGAGACCCATTGCAAACAACAGAGATCAAGCAACATTTTTCTGTGATCAAAAATCATCTGTTTTCATTGGAACTAACAGAATGTTACCAGTTTATATGATACCCCCAGAAGAAATATACTCAAATTCATTAAAAATTTGAGTTGGGTGGGAGGTGCAATGTATAAAATTTTGTGTGCAGTGAGACATAACATTCATCCATGTTTCACTTATGTATAAGGATATATTCCAGACAGCTGCTATCATAAAATACTATCTAACACATAAATTTGTATTTTATGATAACTTTATCTCTTTCAGAAACGCACTTCTTGCTAGTGCCCATCTTCACTCTTTTTGTCTCCCATTTAGCAAAACTCATCTTCAACTTTCAGTATTTTGATTTATAATCTAATTCCTTCAGCATCACATGATTTAATTTGACTTTATGTTACTTTGGTTTATAACTGCTGCATTCAACAAAACAAGTATGGCACCCAACATACAAGGTATCAGGAAGTGAACCCCTATCACAGAAAAGTAACTTATGATAGGGTGTTTGTATCTGTAACACAATTAATGTGGGAAACATAAAGTAAAACAATTAATAAGCTTTTGTTAAAATAATATGCATAGATATACTCAGATTTTGATGATGAATTTTGTGTGGCAATGTCGTTGGAGCTCTACTAACTAGTCTAATCTAGTCTATTGATCAAAGTTCAGTCTGAACTGATGTATGTAATAGGGTTAGTACAGGTTCAAGTCTGAATAACACTGTGACACAGTTACCGTCTATCACTCATTTAAAGCATCTGGCTATAGCTACGGCAACTGATGCTCTACATCTACTGATGAGAGCTATAGACTGGAACTGGTGATTTGCAACTGTTGCTGGCAATGAACTGGCCGAGTGTGGTTGTGCATCCATGTTTAACCCATGAGCAGCAGAGTGATGTCCATCTGTCACCTGTTTGGTTGATACTGCAAGTAGTTAAAGCATGATTAGGTATCTGTTTATGAGTGCTCAGGATGTCTACAGGTCATGGAACTCAAACAGTTCCTTGTAAGTTTTCAGTAAAAACTTCTTTATTGACAGAGAAGCCTCTTTCAATTGCAGAATTTCCATGAACATGCATAACAGCTTCTGCGCAAACTTGATGATGTCATGGTTCACTCCTTGAGGTAAATTCATCAGTAAGAGATCAAGTTTGTCCTTTTTAGGATTGAGCTTTGACTATTTTTAATTTTGAAGGTCTCCTCTCAGCAATTCTTAAGTACAGACTTTAAAATAAGGGAATTATTTATAAAATAAGGGACTTATTTGTCTGTGTGTGCAAGCCATGCAAGCAAAGTCTCTGCTATTGTGGTTTGTAGACTTAAGGGGCAGGTGCAGATGGAGAAATATGGAGGTGTGGCTTCATTGGACTATATGTAGTTGTTAACAGAAATAAGTGCACAGATATTTTGCAAATTAAAGATAGTCAATGGTGGCTCATGTTTATCACTGAAAGTTACTCATAGCTCCATTTTCTGAAATTCTTGAATGACAACTGCATTGGAAGAATTTGTGTCAAAACGACATATGACTCCAACGACAACTGACATAGTGGAGAGAGAGAATACTTTCAAGATCGTGAATATTCTGAAAACCAACTGAAGCAATTAAATCCTAAACTTGTTCACTTTCTGGTGAATTTACTGCAGAGTGTGAACCAAGATATCATTAAGTTAGTGCAGAAGCTTAGTGCAGAAGCTATAATGCATATTTCATAGAAATACTGCAGTTGAAAGAGATTATCTTCAGTACCCACTCTTGGATAATGGTTGTCCTTTACTACATCCCACTGGAGCGGGGATTTGTGGCTCCCTATCTGACAAGGATGATGAACTTCATGGCTTGGCACCTATTTCAGTATCACTTTCACTTGTTAAGCATTTATCATCATCATTTTACTCCTCATGTATATTGTCTGCCCAGTTGAGTGTGTAATAAACCACACATCCCAATGACTCATACTGCAGAAATGCTAATATTTCATCTGCCACTTCTTTCATACTCTGCAAAATTTGTTGGGTTCCTTTTTGATGGTATGCCGACTTCAGCAACTATTGCTGTAGATATAATGCAATATTTGCTTTGTATATCACTGCCATTGCTCTGCTTTGTATCAACACCACTACCACTGTAGCTCTGTTGTGAGTTACTCATCAGCAAAGCAGTTCAGCTATGCTCCATAGCCTCATGCTGTTCTTGCCATTGGATACCTCCAGACCCATCCCTTGTTGCCATTAGCAGTCAGTATTGTGGTCCCACGGTAGACAATATGTGGGCCGTGGAATGCCATAAATGTCATGTCCTCTTGCAACCTCACACTGAAGGGTTTCCTTTTGAGAAGAAGGTACAGTTGTTGCAGAAAGAAGTATTTACAATGCAGCACAATTGTTAGGTAGTTTACTTAATACAGTGCTATTACAAATGATTGAAGCGATTTCATGAACTCACTATAGCTCCATTCATTTACATATGGTCACGACATACTACAGATATGTAGAAAAACTCATAAATTTTCGTTCGGCTGAAGCCGCACTTCAGGTTTCTGTTACCAGTGCGCTCGAGAACGCAGTGAAACAAAATGGCGACAGGAGCCGAGAAAGCGTATGTCGTGCTTGAAATGCACTCACATCAGTCAGTCATAACAGTGCAACGACACTTCAGGACAAAGTTCAACAAAGATCCACCAACTGCTAACTCCATTCGGCGATGGTATGCGCAGTTTAAAGCTTCTGGATGCCTCTGTAAGGGGAAATCAACGGGTTGGCCTGCAGTGAGCGAAGAAACAGTTGAACACATGTGGGCAAGTTTCACGTGTAGCCCGCAGAAGTCGACGAATAAAGCAAGCAGGGAGCTAAATGTACCACAGCTGACAGTTTGGGAAATCTTACAGAAAAGGCTAAAGCAGAAGTCTTACCATTTACAATTGCTACAAGCCCTGACACCCTATTACAAAGTCAAACGCTTTGAATTTTCGGCACGGTTGCAACAGCTCATGGAAGAGGATGTGTTCAGTGCGAAACTTGTTTTCAGTGATGAAGCAACATTTTTTCTTAATGGTGAAGTGAACAGACACAATGTGCGAATCAGGGCGGTAGAGAATCCTCACGCATTCATGCAGCAAATTCGCAATTCACCGAAAGTTAATGTGTTTTGGTGCAATCTCACAGTTTAAAGTTTACGGCCCCTTTTTCTTCTGCGAAAAAAAAACATTACAGGACACGTGTGTCTGGACATGCTGGAAAATTGGCTCATACCACAACTGGAGACTGACTGGGCCGACTTCATCTTTCAACAGGATGTTGCTCCACCGCACTTCCATCATGATGTTCGGCATTTCTTAAACAGGAGATTGAAAAACCGATGGATCGGTTGTGGTGGAAATCATGATCAGCAATTCATGTCATGGCCTCCACACTCTCCCGACTTAACCCCATGAATTTTCTTTTTGTGGGGTTATATGAAAGATTGTGTTTAAACCTCCTCTACCAAGAAACGTGCCAGAACTGCGAGCTCCCATCAACGATGCTTTCGAACTCATTGATGGTGACATGCTGCGCTGAGTGTGGGAGGAACTTGATTATCGGCTTGATCTCTGCCGAATCACTAAAGGGGCACATATCGAACATTTGTGAATGCCTAAAAAAACATTTTGAGTTTTCGTATGTGTGTGCAAAGCATTGTGAAAATATCTCAAATAATAAAGTAATTGTAGAGTTGTGAAATCACTTCAATCATTTGTAATAACCCTGTAGTAAGAAATAGCTGAATTTGGACATTCGAAAATCAATGATGTTTCATGAAGAAGAGTAGAAGTCTTAAAAAAGAAGATATCTGATGACAATGAAGTGGCCAACCTTAAAAGAAGAACAGTTGTAGAACTAAAAGAATTCAAAAATAAATAAGAATGCCTACAGAAAAGGCAAAAGAAGGAGCTGCAATTTAGATGTTAAAATTTCAAGTTTACTTAAGAAACTTAAAGACTGAATCTTTTACTGTGACATTTAACATTCGAGATAAATTTTGTATCTTCTTATATTGTCTTAAGTAAAATTGTTAAGTTATCACTACATTACTATTTTAAACAATTTGTTTTTTAATTAGTGTAATGATAAATTTACCTGAAAATAGTCACACGTCAACCTATGTGAGTGTTTAATGTTTTGATAGCACTTGATGGATGGTATACAACAAGTGACAAATAGTTCATTATTAATGCTGACATACAGTATAAATGATATAAGAATCATTACGTTCAACTTTCATTTCAAACATCTTTCAGGTTTGTTTTTTTTAATTTTTTTTTAAAGTGTTTTTGCCATTGTGCCACACATTTTCAAGAGGTCATGAATATAACTGAAGATGTAATGAAAAAGTCATGAAAAGCTCATGAATTTGATCATATGAAAAATCTAGCTGCTGTGGCCGAGCGGTTCTTGGTGCTTCAGTCTGGAACTGTGCTGCTGCTTTGGTCACAGGTTTGAATCGTGCCTTGTGCATAGATGTGTATGCTGTCCATAGGTTAGTTAGGTTTAATTAGTTCTAAGTCTAGGGATTGATGACCTCAGATGTGAAGTCCCATAGTGCTTAGAGCCATTTGAAACATTTGTTCATATGAAAATCTGTACACACCCTGGTGCTCTCTAATTGGCAGCTGATCTTTTACCTCTGTAGGTATTGCTTTGTACAGTGTATGACTAATTGTGTACACATCATCCCTGCATTTTTCAAAGGCTGGAGGGGGGGAATGGAGGCTGATGAAACTTCATTAGTTTGACATGTTGCTCTATCTGGCATTTGCCTGCTGCACCAAAAACTTCAGTGAGGGCTCAGTCAGTCAAGGAATGTGCCATGTCAGTCTCCATAGGCATATCTGTGGAGGGGGGTGCAATGTCCATCTCCACACACACATTATCGGTGGCTGCAGCTGGCTAGAGGTGAAGTTGGGGACAGCTGCTTTCTGATTTCCAAGATTGCTGGCTTCATTGCAGTATTGAGAGCCTCAAAAAGAGCCTAGGAGTTATGCCTGTATGTGCGTAAGTGTGTTGCCTCCTTGTTTTATTTCTGTCACTATGCATTACATTGCCAAGCTGCTGTGTGACACTTCATGTCATACCCAAGATTTCTTTCCATGTTTATACATGGCAATGAGTACCAACCAGCGGCTTCTTAACAATGACCCAGCAATTTTGACATGTTACTGTGACCAGGGTTCTGATGCCTGTAGCCCATAGTTTGTTATCAATGAGAAGCTGATTGGTATCTTTGGCATAAGTGGCATTTAACTTCATTACTTCCATGTCTCTATCCGTATGTTTCCAGTACCAGTGCTCCCTGGCAATGGGTTTAGTGTGCAGAATGATATAATAGCATTTTACATACTTTTGGCTGAAGCACTAGAGGAATAACACTCATGTCTTTCCCTAGAATGATACCTAGGAATTTCAGTCTGGAAGTGCCTGATCACTACGGACTCACGTTCGAATCCTGCCTCGGGCATAGATGGTTGTGATGTCCTTAGGCTAGTTAGGTTTAAGTAGTTCTAAGTTCTAGTGGACTGATGGGCTCAGATGTTAAGTCCCATAGTGCTCAGAGCCATTTGAACCAATCTCCATTACTTCCAAATTAACAGTGCTAGTGTTGATCAGATGTGGTTTAAATGCACAGCAATAGTATCAGTAGCACATGAGAGATTTATAACAGATAAATTAACAAATGCTGGAGGTTATTCCCCTTGGTACAAAATATGGGTCAGAATATTGTTGCAGAAACAATGAAAAAATCATGCCAAATTCAAATGAATGCAATATCTCCAAGATTGGTGATCTTTCACAGAAGCTCAAAATTTTGTGTGTACTTCAATATGAGATGCATACAATAGTTTCCACAATGAAACTTCATCTTGAAACCTGGCAGAAAATCCAAAGAGATTCTGGTTGTATGAAAAAAAGTATGATAGCAGTAAGACACAGTCAACGGCTTCTCTGCACGATAGCAGTGGAAATACTATTGTCATTAGTGCTGCCAAAGCAGAGCTACTAAATACAGACTTCCAAAATTCCTTCACCAAAGAAGACGAAGTAAATATTCCAGAGTTTGAATTAAGAACTGCTGCCAACATGAGTAACTTGGAAGAAGATATCCTCAGAGTGGTGAAGCAACATGAATCACATAGTAAAAGAAAGTCTTTTTGTCCAGTTTTTATACAAATTAGGTTCTTTCCACAGTATGCTGACACAATAGCTCTGTACTTAACAATCATATACAACTGCTTGCTCGTCAAAAGACCTGAAACCAAAGACTGTAAAGTTGGACAGGTCACACCAGTATTCAAGAAAGGCAGTAGGAGTAATCCACTAAATTACAGGCCCATATCATTAATGTCATTGTACTGCAGGCTCTTAGAACATAGACTGAGTTTGAACATTATGAATCACCTCAGAGAGAACAGTCCATTGACATACAGCTGACAAGGATTTAGAAAACACCATTCTTGCAAAACACAACTATCTCTTTACTCATAAGAAGTGTTGAGTGCTACTGACAAGGGATTTCAAGTTGATTCCATATTTCTAGATTTCCAGAAGGATTTCACACTGCATGTCACAAGTGGCTTGTAGTAAAATTGCATGCTTATGGAATATCATCTCAGTTATGTGACTGGATTCATAATTTTCTATCAGAGAGGTCACAGTTTGTGGTAACTGATGGAAAGCCATTGAGTCAAACAAAAGATATTTATGGCGTTCCTCAAGGTAGTGTTACATGTCCTCTGTTGTTTCTTACCTATATAAAAGATTTGAGAGACAATCTGAATAGCTGTCTAAGGGTGTTTGCAGATGATGCTGTAATTTATCATCTACTAAAGTCGTCAGAAGATCAAAACAAGTTGTAAACAATTTAGAAAGAAATATCTGTATGGTGCAAACATTGGCAGTTGACACTAAATAATGAAAAGTGTGAGACCATTTACTTCAGATACACAACAAATCAGTCAAATCTAAAGGCTGTAAATTCAACTAACCACCTAGGAATTACAATTACAAACAACTTAAGTTGGGAAGAACACATAGAATATATTGTGGTGAATCATAGACTACGTTTTATTGGCGGAACACTTAGAAGATGCAACAGACCTACTAAGGAGACAGCCTACACTACACTTGTCCGTCATCATTTGGAATGTTGCTGAATGATGTGGGATCTTACCAGATAGAGTTAACAGAGTACATCAAGAAAGTTCAAAGGAGAGTAGGACGTTTTGTATTATCGAGAAATAGGTGAGAGATTGTCACTGACATGACACAGGATTTGGGGTATACATAATTAAAACAAAGGTTTCCTGCAAATACAAAAATATTTTGTTGCTGCTGATGTATATAGGAAGAAATGATCATTATAATAAAATAAGGGAAATAAGAGCTAGGTGATCATTTTTTCCGCCCACTGTTCAGGATTGGAATAATAGACAATTATTGTGAAGGTGGTTTGATGAACTCTCTGCCATGCACTTAAATTTGTGCAGTATCTATGTAGACATAGAAAATCAACCAGCCTCATGTGATAAGTGTAAATGTTGCTCTGTAATAAGTGTGGATATTGCTGCACATTAGTTGGAAAGGGTGTACTCTGCAAAAATTTAGGCTTATGGTTTGATTGGGAAGCTGCTATGGGGAAGAGAATGGGGTGACTGGTGGGGCTCTGCCATGGGATTTCAGGTTATGGCATAAAGACCAGAAAGTTAAGGAACAGGTGGCAAAAATTTCTACCCTGCAAGCAAGGTTAGAAAATGTGAAATTTGATCACAACAACCTCGTACATATGTAAAGAAATGTAGGGTGCAACAGATCAATGCTGAGAAACTTAGAGGTAATCAAACAATGGAAAATCCAGGATGAAATATAAACGATATTAATAAGGGGATAGATAGCTACTTACCATGTAGAGGAAATACGGAATTGCAGACTGGCACAACAAACAGACTGCTATACATTTGAGCATCGGCCAAAAGTTCTTCTTCCAGAGTAGAAAACACACACACAGATGACCATTATGGGTGGCCATAGACAGTGGTCATGTGTGTGAGAGTTGTGTTTGCATGATTGTGTGTATATTTTCTATTTTATAAGAAGGCATTTTGTCCAAAAGCTCAAATGTGTATCAAAATTAGTGATAAGTTGGGTGAGAAACAGGAGCTCTACTGCTAGGTAGTAGCCATGTGAGGGATGTAGATGTAATGTGCCAGGCTCTTTTCTCATATTAAGGCCTCGTATTAGTTAACGTCACAACCGGAAGTACCGATATTGAAAAATTTCCTCGCCCAGTAGACATGGCTCAGTGTTCTCGACCTACCTTGCTTTGTTTATTCAATATTGTCTTCCCGATAACTGCATCTGTCTCACCTGAATCACACTGAAATCAAGAAGCCAGGCTCCTAGCTGAAGTTTTCCATTATCAAAAGTCAAGATCGCATGCATTGTTGAACATTCCCCCACATGGGTCAAAGTTACTGAATTTCTTACAACTAATAAAAGAACTATTTACACCATTACACGAGTTGTGCCTTACAGTTTGCACTTTCTTTTCCATTTCAGCTAACTTAGACTCTAAACTAGTGTTTACATTCAGTAGCTTAACACTTAGTTCTCTCTTTACATCTTTAATTTTGCTTTCAATTTTAGATCCATTTTCAGCACAAAATTTCCTAGTTGCTTGTACTTCCACCTTATCCCTTTTCTCAACAGCCTGTACTGTACTCACAAAGTCCTCACATAACTTCCTTCTTCCCTCAATGCAATTAGTACTCACTTTTTTAAGTTTGTTATCAGTATCTTCCCTTACTTTTATCATATTATTATCACAGTTCTTTTCTACTTCATTCACATGCTGTTCTAATCCAGAAACTTTTTCCTGAATGAGACTAACTTCCTTTTTAATGTCATTAGCTAGTATGGTCGTTGTGGTACCCATGCTAATCATATCACTCCTCACCTTAGCAAGTTCATTTCTAAGTTCACTACTTATATCATTACCCATATTATTCACAGCCCCCATGATTTGCATGAGCATATCTTGTAAATTATTCTCATTTGTGAAAACCTGTACCCTTTGAGCACCACTGCCAGTGTTCTTTTCCTCACTGAAGTCCTTTCCATCAACATTATTCCTCTCTCTTCCCACCTTGTCTCTAATTGCAGTGGATGAAGCCTTAACTTCTTTGTCCTGAATACCACTTACTTCACTGTCAGTTATGGTCGAATTTAATTCTGACCTATACCCACTGTCGTTTGTGAATTCTAATACTTCAACTTTTCTACCCCCTAAAGTGTCACTCCCTTTCATTCCAATCACAATGTCACTTACGTTTTCAACTTGCTCAGTCTCTACTGCATTGTTTTCCTCACTTTCCATTTTGATAAAAGTTACAATATATATACTGCCCGTACGATACCTTAAAATTTCGGGAGTCTTCTCCGTCAGTCGTCAGCCAGTGTCTTGTTTATGATGTCCATGGTCTGCTACTGCTGCTGTTGCTGCAAAATTGTGATCTGTCAAGCTGCTCCCATTGGTATTCGGCGTCTGCTGTCACTGACCCTGGTCAGCTATGTCCAGCTTGCGTGGATTGGCTGCTGCTTCCGTCATGGCTGCTGCTGCAGCAAACTCGTCGTGTTGATTGGCTGCTACTTTTGCTGCTATTCTTAAAGTGCGTCGGATGTAGTTATACCTGCACGCTTCTCACTTCTGCCATTGTTGCCACTGATTTCACTCTCACTCGAAGTCGGTCTTCCAAACAAATCTTAAGGCTCATAAGTTCGATATCCTCAGCCAAAGGGGCTCCGCTCATAATGTGCCGGGCTCTTTCCTCATATTAGTGCCTCATATTAGTTCTCGTCACAACCAGATGTACTGGTATTGAAATATTTCCTCACCCAATATATAGTGCTCAGTGTTCTCGACCTAACTTGTTTTGTTTATTCAATATTGTCTTCCCGATAGCTGCATCCATCTCACCTAAATCACTCTGAAATTAAGAAGCCAGGATCCTAGGTGAAGTTTTTCATAATCAAAAGTCAAGATCATATGTATTGTTGAACATTTATGCCAACCACTGTGCGATTTATTTCTTATCACTCGCACACACAATATTCATGTGGCCAGGCCTCTTACACTTAATCGTCACAATAGGTAGGTCAACAACTTCCAGTCTTTAACAAAGTTTACAGTTACAATTATCGAAAAATTAACCAACTTGTTGCACTTTTGCTCCAAAAGAATCTGACCTAGAACAAACTGAGAATTGCAGCAGCTCGGACCTTATATAGATGAGCACTTGAATATTTGACTATTTCTGTTAATATATTACAATTTATATTTTCCCAGGGTTAAAATGATCCTTTCTAACCAGTTCTGAAGTTAACTATGTTTTTTTCTTATTTAAATAGCATGAGTGAGCTGTATTAATTTAAATATGCGGAACTAACTTATGCATCTGCCATGTGAATTCCTGACTTATAACCACGGCAGCCCTTCTGAACAATAATTTTTACATATTTAAATTTACTTAATTCTTAATTAATGCACTTACAAAGTTGAGACTGGAGTTATTTTATGTAGAAAAATAAAGGTAGCAAAAGTATCGAAACCGATGTCGGAATTATTTGGTTGTTTGGTCACAATTGGCACTGAAAGTCATACAGGATACAGATTTTAAGTCTTAATATCTATTTAACTACTAGACTTTAGGTTAATTTAACACTTTGTAGGAATTAGTAAAATTTAGACTTTCTTTTGGATGCAGTCTTATAGCTGAATTTGATCTATTACCTCACTCGAATTTTACTTACATGTATTGCACAATATACATCATTGTCCATAACTGTTAATAGTATGCATTTTCAATAAATTTGATTAGATTATTACTTTCAGAATAGACATTAGAATGTACTGAAATAATAGATTTTACTATGGGAATTTTATTTAAACTATTTCTGAATTGTGTACTACAAGGCTGAAGGCCACAGGATCTGTATTCAGAATCTGAGTAGTGAAAAAATAAATAAATAAATAAATAAAATAAATTCATTGCTTAACTAAGTTACTGAAGGAGTGTAAAACAAAAACAGGATAGCAGTGGGCAACCCTGCTTCGTTACATCACCCCCCCCCCCCCCCCCCAATATGGAATTATACTGATGAATATTTTTAAATATGAATCTGGATAATTCAAATTAATGATGATGTAAATAAAATAGAAAGAAACTTCCACATGGGAAAAATATATTAAAAACAAAGATTCCAAGACTTACCAAGCGGGAAAGCGCCGGCAGACAGGCACATGAACAAAACACACAAACACACACACAGAATTACTAGCTTTCCCAACCGATGGTTGCTTCTTCAGGAAGGAGAGGGAAAGACGAAAGGATGTGGGTTTTAAGGGAGAGGGTAAGGAGTCATTCCAATCCCGGGAGCGGAAAGACTTCCCTTAGGGGAAAAAAAAGGACAGGTGTACACTCGCACACACACACATATCCATCCAGACACCTGTCTGTGTATGTGTGGAAGGTCACAGAATCTGTAGTTGTAATCTGAGTAGTGAAAATGAAAAAAAAAAAAAAAATATTGGTTAACTAAGTTACTGAAGGAGTGTAAAACAAAAACAGGATAGCAGTGGGAAACCCAGCTTCGTTACATAGACTACAGGAAAAAATTAGGTGCAGAGTACCAGGTCACAAGTTTTGTGATACAAAAGCCTGACATTAGCCATTTAACAGAAAACTTAGGACAAATGTGTAAGGACTGCAACAAAGAAGATCAGTTGTTGATAATTGCTGGAGATGGAAATAGGCTGGCTAAAAACAAAAATTATAGTATTAGGGGTGATCTGGACAAAATAGGAGTACCTACTGAGCACATAAATATTGGTTTGTGAAGTTTATGGATGCCATGATCAGTCCTGGGTCAATGCTGCTGTAAAGTGAGTAAAAATCGAGCTGAGAGGGTCCTTCAGATGAATGCAAAATAACATATTGGTGCTCTTCCAATAGTTGTTATAGGAGGATATGGATCTACTTCTGATGACCTATATGTCAATGTGAGGGGAAGCACAAGTTAGCAGATCTATTAGTGGAAAATGGTAGAGAACAACCAGTGCACTAAGTCAAATCCCTGTAATTATTGGAGACAGTGAGACACTGACATTCGATCAAATTCAGAATTTAGAGTGGCAGCATTTAGGGACATTAAATTGATAGAGACTCACAATCCATCTTTAAAAATAGATGAGAAAGTGAAATCAGCTTGCATCCTCAGAATATTGGTGGGAAGAGGGGGGTGAATGAAATAAATGAGTTGTAATTTATTTGCAAGATCTTAATCGTTGGAAAGAAATTGATATCATCCACGTGTCTGAACACTATATAACCACAGGGATAGAAAAATCTTAGCCCTTTGAGTGCTGCACCGGCGCATGTGACTGGCCATGTCAAGCCTGCCTTTGGGGTCCGCTAATCTGTGTACCTGCGCTGGCAGCCACTTCTGCAGACTACTATGTGTGCCTGAGCTCTTCATTCAGCGTCCTCATCCTGGCCTAAGTATTTCTAGAACCACAGCAGTTATGACAGTCTTGCAGTTAGTGTGATCACAGAAATTACAAATAAACACAGGATATCTGGATACTTATTCCATAGCTTTGAATCTGAAGATGAATTGCTCGACAGAAATCTCAAGATGAATTGTTCAACAGACCTAATGTACACTGAAACTGCTTATGCTGCTAACATATAACTCCTCATCAGAGGCTTTCTTTCATTTGCAATTAGTTCTTGAGAATTGTGATAAGGTCTCAGTATACAGCTGTCTTTTATTTGACTTACTAATACTTAATTATCAGATTTTTGTACACAACTTACAATGTAAACATTGTAGAATCCATAACGACAAAACATTGACATTCCTCTGTACTAGCACAGTAATTCACCGGCAAACAACCTTTGAGATAAGTGTCTGGATGCTGAGACACACTTTTGAAGCTAATCACTATATTTTGAGAGCATTAACCCAATAAATTATTCCCAAAGAAACTTCAAAATCAAAAGTTCAGTTTTGAATTCTTTATATATGGGATGCAATTGTTAATGTACAGTAGAAATAAACAATGATTTATAACTTTTGTTTAAGAATCAGATAAGGAAGTACTCAAGTTTCTAAAGTACCTAATTAAATGTCACCTTTAATTCCTAAATGACCTTTTGTGCTTCAGAAACAGGCAAGTGTGTGCAACTGACCAACATGTGCAGAGTTTCTCTTTCCAAGTGTAGGCCTAGAATTTTTTCACAAATCCAGTGTCCTGGACAGCAGTCCGTTACTGAATATTACTAGAAAATTGTAGCCTGGGTTGCGATGAAAGATATTTATTTAAGCAGCAACTAGTTTCAGGCGAAGCCCATTTTCAAACAACCATGTCAAAAAAGAATGTGACAAACACATTATAGCTGTTAATAAAACCATAGAATATCGATAGCTATACATCTTCTATGGTTTTATTAACAGCTATAATGTGGTTGTCACAGTCTTTGTTTTACAAGTCGGATTGAAAATGGGATTAGCTCAAAACTAGTCACCACTTAAATAAATATCTTTTACCACAATCCAGGCTACAATTTTGTACTAATAATAATGCTTGAAATTTTTGTTTAATTAATGATAATTGCACTAAGTTTAAGTTTTAACTTCTATCAAGAAGTTGTGGAAGAATCCATAAATTTGTACTAAGTTTTTATGTTTACACCTTCTGTATGAACATTTGAAGTATCCAGTCTGTGTTTGTCAGCACAGACTGGATGTTTCACATGTTTGTACACAATGTCAGCAAAGTATTCCATCTGGAGAGGCACTTCAAGCTGAGATAATTCACTGATTTCCCCCTCCCACAGTTTTATTTTATGCCCTTCTTTCTCATCTGGGCTTTGGATTGGCAATGTCAAAGTTAAAAATATATGTCCTTTTAGTTCTTGTAATTATCTTTTTAAATATTTAACTAATTTTTTTGAGAAGTAAGGTCTTCATTTCATCTTCCAGCTGTAGCAACTTGGCTAAAAGTTCTTCTTCATGTGGTATGTTTCAAAACATGGGTCAATGCACAAAGGTACATTGCATTTAATTTCTGGACGCACATTCTGTTTCGAGCAGACTGCACATCTACGCCATAGTCTATGTTTCTTGGACTGGCATGACATGTGGAAAGTGCCTTCCAGGAAAGCGAAGAGGATTCTCTTCATCAGAGGGTCTTCCTTTCCTATCTTTTCTCCATTCTGTAGCAAATTTTTCCACAAGTTCTCATACAAGACATAAATGAAAATCTGCTAATGATATTTTGCTCCTTGTCACCAATCTGTGAAGAGCATGAGCTTTCAAAACACAAAGGTTCACAACACGAAAAAAAACTTTTTGTACCATTTAACTGATTTATGCACAGATGCAACAGAGCTTAATAGCATATCGAAGTGGTCTACTGCTCCCATATTTGCATTGTAATCAACAACATAGCATACGCGTATGGGTAGGACCCACCACTGCACCCCCTAAACCGCCCATCGTGCCAGTGAATAATACATCATGCTGTTGCTAAATAGTCACCATGGCAGTCAGTACAGTAAATTTTTATCCATTTGTTGCACCCCGCCCCCCTCCCCAAGAACCATGGACCTTGCCATTGGTGTGGAGGCTTGCGTGCCTCAGCGAAACAGATAGCCGTACCGTAGGTGCAACCACAATGGAGGGGTATCTGTTGAGAGGCCAGACAAACATGTGGTTCCTGAAGAGGAGCAGCAGACTTTTCAGTAGTTGCAGGGGCTACAGTCTGGATGATTGACTGATCTGGCCTTGCAACATTAACCAAAACGGCCTAGCCGTGCTGGTACTGCGAACGGCTGAAAGCAAGGTGAAACTACAGCCGTAATTTTTCCCGAAGACATGCAGCTTTACTGTATGATTAAATGATGATGGCGTCCTATTGGGTAAAATATTCTGAAGGTAAAATAGTCACCCATTCGGACCTCCGGGCGGGGACTACTCAGGAGGACGTCGTTATCAGGAGAAAGAAAACTGGAGTTCTACGGATCGGAGTGTGGAATGTCAGATCCCTTAATGGGGCAGGTAGGTTAGAAAATTTAAAAAGGGAAATGGATAGATTAAAGTTAGATATAGTGGGAATTAGTGAAGTTCGGTGGCAGGAGGAACAAGACTTTTGGTCAGGTGAATACAGGGTTATAAATACAAAATCATATTGGGGTAATGCAGGAGTAGGTTTAATCATGAATAAAAAAATATGAGTGCGGGTAAGCTACTACAAATAGTATAGTGAACGCATTATTGTGACCAAGATAGACACAAAGCCCATGCTTACTACAGTAGTACAAGTTTATATGCCAACTAGCTCTGCAGATGATGAAGAAATGGATGAAATATATGATGAGATAAAAGAAATTATTCAGGTAGTGAAGGGAGACGAAAATTTAATAGTCATGGGTGACTGGAATTCGTCAGTAGGAAAAGGGAGAGAAGGAAACATAGTAGGTGTCTATGGATTGGGGCTAAGTAATGAAAGAGGAAGCCATCTGGTAGAATTTGGCACAGAGCATAACTTAATCATAGCTAACACTTGGTTCAAGAATCATGAAAGAAGGTTGTATACATAGAAGAATCCTGGAGATACTAAAAGGTATCAGGTAGATTATATAATGGTAAGACAGAGATTTAGGAATCAGGTTTTAAATTGTAGGACATTTCCAGGGGCAGATGTGGACTCTGCCCACAATCTATTGGTTATGACCTGTAGGTTAAAACTGAAGAAACTGCAAAAAGGTGGGAATTTAAGTACATGGGATCTGGATAAGCTGAAAGAACCAGAGGTTGTACAGAGTTTCAAGGAGAGTATAAGGAAACAATTGACAGGAATAGGGGAAAGAAACACAGTAGAAGAAAAATGGGTAGCTCTGAGGGATGAAGTAGTGAAGGCAGCAGAGGATAAAGTAGGTAAAAAGACGAGGGCTGCTAGAAATCCTTGGGTAACAGAAGAAATATTGAATTTAATTGATGAAAGGAGAAAATATAAAAATGCAGTAAATGAAGCAGGCAAAAAGGAATACAAACGTCTCAAAAATGAGATCGACAGGAAGTGCAAAATGGCTAAGCAGGGATGACTAGAGGACAAATGTAAGGATGTAGAAGCTTATCTCACTAGGGGTAAGATAGATACTGCCTACAGGAAAATTAAAGAGACCTTTGGAGAGAAGAGAACCACGTGTATGAATATCAAGAGCTCAGATGGAAACCCAGTTCTAAGCAAAGAAGGGAAGTCAGAAAGGTGGAAGGAGTATATAGAAGGTTTATACAAGGGCGATGTACTTGAGGACAATTTTATGGAAATGGAAGAGAATGTAGATGAAGACAAAATGGGAGATAAGATACTGCGTGGAGAGTTTGACAGAGAACTGAAAGACCTGAGTCGAAACAAGGTCCCCGGAGTAGACAACATTCCATTAGAACTACTGACGGGCTTGGGAGAGCCAGTCAGCTTGTGAGCAAGATGTATGAGACAGGCAAAATACCTTCAGACTTCAAGAAGAATATAATCATTCCAATCCCAAAGAAAGCAGGTGCTGACAGATGTGAAAATTACCGGTCTATCAGTTTAATAAGTCACAGCTGCAAAATACTAACGCGAATTCTTTACAGACGAATGGAAAAACTGGTAGATGCGGACCTCGGGGAGGAACAGTTTGGATTTCGTCAAAATGTTGGAACATGTGAGGCAATACTGACCTTACGACTTATCTTAGAAGAAAGATTAAGAAAAGGCAATCCTACGTTTCTAGCATTTGTAGACTTAGATAAAGCTTTTGACAATGTTGACTGGAATACTCTCTTTCAAATTCTGAAGGTGATTGGGGTAAAATACAGGGACTGAAAGGCTATTTACAATTTGTACAGAAACCAGATGGCAGTTATTAGAGTCGAAGGGCATGAAAGGGAAGCAGTGGTTGGAAAAGGAGTGAGACAGGGTTGTAGCCTCTCCCCGATGTTATTCAATCTGTATATTGAGCAAGCAGTAAAGGAAACAAAAGAAAAATTTGGAGTAGGTATTAAATTTCATGGAGAAGAAGTAAAAACTTTGAGGTTCGCCGATGACATTGTAATTCTGTCAGAGACGACAAAGGACTTGGAAGAGCAGTTGAACGGAATGGACAGTGTATTGAAAGGAGGATATAAGATGAACATCAACAAAAGCAAAATGAGGATAATGGAATGTAGTCAAATTAAATAGGGTGATGCTGAGGGAATTAGATTAGGAAATGAGACACTTAAAGTAGTAAAGGAGTTTTGCTATTTCGAAAGTAAAATAACTGATGATGGTCGAAGTAGAGAGGATATAAAATGTAGACTGGCATTGGCAAGGAAAGCGTTTCTGAAGAAGAGAAATTTTTTAACATCGAATATAGATTTATGTATCAGGAAGTCGTTTCTGAAAGTATTTGTTTGGAGTGTAGCCATGTATGGAAGTGAAACATGGACGATAACTAGTTTGGACAAGAAGAGAATAGAAGCTTTCGAAATGTGGTGCTACAGAAGAATGCTGAAGATAAGGTAGATAGATCATGTAACTAATGAGGAGGTATTGAATAGTATTGGGGAGAAGATAAGTTTGTGGCACAACTTTTCTACAAGAATGAATCGGTTGGTAGGACATGTTTTGAGGCATCAAGTGATCACAAATTTAGCATTGGAGGGCAGAGTGGAGGGTAAAAATCGTAGAGGGAGACCAAGAGATGAATACACTAAGCAGATTCAGAAGGATGTAGGTTGCAGTAGGTACTGGGAGATGAAGAAGCTTGCACAGGATAGAGTAGCATGGAGAGCTGCATCAAACCAGTCTCAGGACTGAAGACAACAACAACAACAATTGTTGCATCCTACCCATACACGTGTGCTGGTAGTTCTACTACAGCATGCATACAGAATAACCACTTTTTTTGTCGAAAATCTAGTTACTGAAATTGAATAACTAATATCGCCAACTACTACTACTTTTAATGCTGATTAACGTAATACTATTACTTCTGTCATTGATTGATAATTACTTCCCTAAAATAACATATTTCATTTGTCTCTCCTATGCTGCAATGTGTATGAACATTAACTTTCCTGCCTTAATCTCGACCATTGTTGTCATCAAACACTAGACATTCATCGTGAACCAGGGGCTCAAGGATGCAACAAATGGATAAAAATTTACTATACTGACTGCCATGATGACTATTTAGCAACAGCATGATGTATTATTCACTGGCACGATGGGCAGTTTAAGGAGTGGGATGGTGGGTCCTACCCGTGCTGTGTTGATGATTACAATGCAAATATGGGAGCAGTGCTGCTCGTACTACTACAGCACGTGTACGGGATAACCACTTTTTTCATCAAAAATCAAATTACTCAAATTGAATAACTAATATCACCAACTACATCTATTTTTAATGCTGATTAATGTCATACTATTAGTTCTGTCAGTAACTGATAATTACTTCCCTAAAATACCATCTTTTACTTTGTCTCTCCTATGCTCCAATGTATACATTTTTGCCAGTCATACTGTTTTTCTTTCCTGTGTCACATATTTCTGTAGTGTTGCAAGTAGTCGGCATGAACACTTTTCTCTTGTTGTAAGCATTGCGTCAGTTGACATAAACTCAACTTCTCCTCGACATACAGAGTACGTCCACATCAAGGTATGGCTTCATTAGCATTGCCACAATATCACCAGATTTCCCTGAATTATGGACTTCAATTTCTGTTGTTGTGCCTGTGTATACAATTAAATCCAAGACATATCCAGTTTTACAGTTGCACAACATGAATGTTCTGATTCCAAATCTACTTCGTTTCAAGGCCTGTATTCCCTTGGCAGTGAATTAAAAGGAAGCTTCCAAGTCAATGTAATAAAAAAATGGTTATTTGTCACATATTGTGATATGTGCAGACTCACCCATCAAAACCTATACAGTATTTTCTGTTGATATAGACTCATGAAAAGTTGCACAAAGTGAGGTTTCACAGTATAGATAAAGGAAATAAATGCAAAAATGATTAATTCATTATTATATCACACAAAAAATATTAATATTTTTCATTCATTATTTGACTTCAGACTTAAAATATTCTCAAAATTCTTAGAATTCCTTGTCAGTGCCAGTGTTGGTTAAAAGCAAAAACCATCAAGTTGTCAGTTCGTGTGCTGGAGGAAATATTAATATACATAATTAAGTTTGTATAGAACCCTCAGAGTGCAAGTTCAATTTGCACCTGGTTTATTTTTGAAAGTAGTTTCTTTGAAAAATATTAAAGTGTGCTAATGGTTAGTCATTAAAGAATCTTTGGATCACTACAGTTATCAGAGTCTTTTTCACAAAAAAAGGACTTGTAGAAATACTGCTCTTGCTTTATGTTAATGATATACCAATTTAATGGAATCAGGAAGCAGAATTGGTCCTATTTGCAGATGATACAAGTATTTTTGTAAAGCTGAACAAAGAAGAATCAATAGAGAAATAGTAAATGATGTCTTTGTGAAAGTTAGCAAATGGTTTTCTACAAACAGGATAACTTTAAACTTTGAAAAAAAAATGCATTTCACCTAGTTTTGCACATTCAAAACATCCCACCTCCTGTTAATCTAGTATATACAAACAAGAACATTGTAAGTTGTTGGTGTGCATGTTTGTGAAAACTTAAATTGGAAGAAATGTGTTACACCATTTAGGTCCAGCTATTTTTGCTGTAAGAATAATTGCAACTTTGGGGATATTCAAGTCATTAAGTTTACATAGTTTGCATATTTTCATTCATTGATATCGTATGGAACAATAAAATGGTGACTTCTTACTCAGGCGCTGATGACAGAAGTGACCTCAGTGGGCACTGGTGACACTGGGAAACTGGACCTGACAATGTGAGTCACTATTGTGCGGCAAAGTCAACAACACATGTGGAATCAGTGGGTGCTGACAAATCCTGTGGGCAGTGGTCAGCAGCTGAGAGAACATAGTGAAAGTGTTGGCTTGTTGAGAAGCACAGACGATGGGACAGATGCAAGTTAGTGTGCGAGAGGAGCACAATGGTGCTTGTTACTGTGTATCAGTGTGAATGGGTGTAGGTTGGAGCCCAGAGAAAGGGATGGAAAAGGGGTAGAGTGTGAAGAGCAACCACAGCAGTGGGTAGGTCATTGCTGAGGGTGGTGTGTGGAAGGGCACAGAAGAAGGCAAGCCAGAGGGAGGCCAGGGATGGCGGGAGAGTCTTCAAGCTGCATGGATTTGGGATATGGAAGAGGCTGACCACAGAGAGACTTGGGATGATGGGAAGGAAATTGCCACAGCATGCATTTGGAGCTTGGACTGTGCATGTGGAACACAGAAAGATCTATACCACAGATAGGTAAACAAAGCATGCATGTTACCAAGAAGAAGTGTAGTGCTGCATTGTTCTTGAGCTGAAGTGGTCGATATTGTCTGCATGGGACTGAAGTGGCAGTGCAAAGTAGTAGGCAACATCGGGCACAGTTGTGAGACGGCAGTGTCAGAGTTGGTGTCAGTGTCACTGAAGGATGACACTGGGACTACAGACTTCAAACACTTTGACAATGGAGGTGTTGCTTTAACCTGAAAAGGTAATTGGTCATAGCTGCATCCGCATTCCAAAGGCATAGGTGTAGGTGCGGCGGGGCGGTATTGTTGCACTTCATTGCGATTTATTTATTGATGTCCACCTACCTAAGTATAGCGTCCATTCTTCACCAGTTGC